>NC_051180.1:118766782-119044011 GCF_013339695.2 Rhipicephalus sanguineus | reverse complement strand
CTTGGAATGAGGTGAATGACCCTCTAGAATTACGGTTTTCCAAGGGGGTGTGCTTTTGAAAAACGTTAGAGCCACCGTGCCGTGTTAGCATAACTATATGAATGTGTCTTGTACTTCCGTTTCAACGAAACTTTTTTCGGGTCGGTATATTACTTTTCGTATTTCTTTCGATTTTCTTCTTACCTTCTCCGCTCTTCACCACTCATTCTCCATATTTTCCCCTCCATTTTTAATTGCTTATAGCCTATAGCGTTGGCAGACGTTGTGTCCTCTCTGTGCCAGTGGTCAGTCCGATTCGTTCCTTTTCGTCATTTGTATGTTAGTACGTGTTGTTACACCCTACGCTGCATTCAGGTAAATCTCCACACAACGAGGAATGTGCATCTCTCTATCACATGATTCGGGCATTCTAAAACGTATCGCAGCTCCCACCCATCGTTAATCCCGCTACACGGAAATGGGGAACTGCTACCCTTTCCCGACTTGGTGAACGAGCTCGAACTGATCTTTGATGGAAGAGAGCAGGTAAGACCTCTAGATGCTCTAGACTCAAGCCATGATGAGACCACCCATTCCACAGCGGGGAAGATAACCACTCTGCCACGGATGCGTGTGCTGTTTTACGTGAAGGTTATTCTCTCTTGCTTTCAAGTAACGTTTTAACCATGAAATTTCGGAATCACCTTTTGTACAGTGTATTCTTCCTTATATCACGATGCTGCATTTCGCTAGTGCTGCACTATTTTAAAATACTTGTTTGACGGCGGCTTTGAAAAAGAACACGAAAATTTCAGGAGCCCTTGTCCTCGGAAAATGGGGGCAAACGAAGCTTCCTGCGTGTGTGCTTCACGTACTAACTTTCTTTCTTTTTTCTTCGTTTCTGGGTCATTCCACGCCAACTGTCCCAGCCGGGGCGCTCGACAAAAATCAATTTCTCTGAAAAAATCTGAGAAAATTACACACATATAGGCATTAGTCCTGTAGTATTTTCCCAAAATATCTTGAGCCTCAAAAATTTTTCGGGCACGTGAGCGCCATTTGAACTTCTCGATATGGTGGAAAACCAGGTACGAAAGAAAAATTCGCTATAAATGGACCGTTTCACGCATTCATTCGAAACTTGCTTTTTTGTGTTTTTAGAGCATCGCGCTTTTATTATAAAACAGTTGCTTAGAGTAGCTTTATGTTTTTCACTCCTTGGCGCGTAGGTAAAATTGGGTAAATTGCAGCGTTTTCGGAAATTTTTTTACAAAAGACGACTGTAGATCAAATACATCAATTATTTTTATAGAACTCTCCATAAAACGTACTATCGCCTAAAATTCTTGTTATGCCTGTGTGCGGCGCGCAGGCTTTAAAATAAAATCTTGAACTTGGAAAAAACGCTACATTGGCCTATGTTCAGACGTCTGTAGCACCCTAAGGTGGTCCAAGAAAAAATAAGCAGAAAAGCGCATACGATTGAGAATCATAACAACTTCGTCCACAGAAAGTTTAATCGAAGTAGTTTTTGTTTTAGTGAAGAAAAACGTTTTTGAAGTTTAGTCCCACCGTTGCAGTATTTTGCTATGGGGGCAGTACAAACCGACTGAATTTACTGCATAAAAAAAGAGGTAATGTATTCGTAGCACATGGTTTTCAGCTCCTTTTGTTAGTACTTTATGATGTATATTACATATCAAGGAGACGATAAACAGAGGTAAAAATATAACAATACCATTGGCTTAGATGCCAAAATTCCCCCAATAATGAATAGCGTTACCTATTGCATTGTTTACGCACACCGGAGGCGGAGGAAACGGCGCCGGACAACTACGCCACATAAATAGGCTGTTGTGATTTCATAACAGCTGTAAAACAGTACATGTTACCAGACTGACAAATTCTACTTTAACCAAAATCTGCTGCCTGCAACCATCCAAATAAGGATGTGAAAAATAGCCTGGCATATCCCGTCCGTAGTGTCGCGGTCGACGGACGGAATGCGTGAATACGCGACGCATTGTCACATCATGTGCCGTTCGTCGCGGAATACTTAGATCAGCTCCGTTTGGACCCGCTATAAATGACCACGCTCACGCCTCCTTTCTCCGATTTACATGAACTTTGAGACTTAACTTATTTTGACGCCAAATGATTCTCAGAACCGCATGCAATAAGTAACGCTATTCATTATTGGGGGAATTTCGGTACCTAAGCCAATGGTATTGTTATATTTTTACCTCTGTTTGTCGTCTCCTTGATATGTAATATACATCATAAAGTACTAACAAAAGGAGCTGAAAACCATGTGCTACGAATACATTACCTCTTTTTTTTATGCAGTAAATTCAGTCGGTTTGTACTGCCCCCATAGCAAAATAATGCAATGGTGGGACTAAACTTCAAAAAAGTTTTTCTTCACTAAAACAAAAACTACTTCGATTAAACTTTCTGTGGACGAAGTTGTTATGATTGTCAATCGTATGCGCCTTTCTGCTTATTTTTTCTTGGACCACCTTAGGGTGCTACAGACGTCTGAACATGGGCCAATGTAGCGTTTTTTCCAAGTTCAAGATTTTATTTTAAAGCCTGCGCGTCGCACACAGGCATAGCAAGAATTTTTAGGCGATAGTACGTTTTATGGAGAGTTCTATAAAAATAATTGATGTATTTGATCTACAGTCGTCTTTTGTAAAAAAATTCCCGAAAACGCTGCAATTTACCCAATTTTACCTACGCGCCAAGGAGTGAAAAACATAAAGCTACTCTAAGCAACTGTCCTATAATAAAAGCGCGATGCTCTAAAAACACAAAAAAGCAAGTTTCGAATGAATGTGTGAAACGGTCCATTTATAGCAAATTTTTCTTTTGTACCTGGTTTTCCACCATATCGAGAAGTTCAAATGGCGCTCACGTGCCCGAAAAATTTTTGCCGCTCAAAATATTTCGGGAAAATACTGCAGGACTAATGTCTATACGTGTGTAATTTTTTCAGATTTTTCCAGAGAAATTGATTTTTGTAGAGCGCCCAGACTGGGACAGTTGGCATGGAATGACCCTTCTTTCTTTCTTTCCGTCTACTGCATTACGAAATGCTCCCTCCTAACTTTTTCCTTCCTCAATACCGGGAATTATACCACCGTCTAGTTGCTCAGCACAACATTTCAGTTGTACAGGCATCAACGACGTTCATGCGTTCATATCCAGACAACAATAAAATGTCGCAACGTGAAAGGACAAATTGGCTCGATAAAAGTTAAAGTTGTCATACGAGGAACGGCTGATCACCGAAGAGCCCTCCATCGAGGAAGCATCAGTTACTGGAAAACAGCGCAAACAATCACGCTTGTGACCAGCGCACTTCCAAGGGCCACATTTCCTTGCGCTTGTGGGCGCCAGGTTTAACAACGGCGCTATTCCAGCTATCGCTTCTTCGGGGTAAATGGGCCGGCACGTGCTGGCTTCGTCCTCTTACTAATCTTCTGCTTCGGTCCCACGACACGTGCGTCAATTTGTCCTACCGTGGAATGCAATAACTTTGACGGGTGAGTCTGTTACGTGACTAAAAATCACGTAATATCACGTAACGACTACTCGCGGGACTGAAATCACGTAACACCACGCAATAACTAGTCACGTGTATAAAATCACGTAACAACTAGTCAGATGACTGAAGATCACGTAACATTACCAGTCACGCGACTAAAATCACGTAACGAAATTGCCAAAGACACATGTACTGTGCGATGTCAGTGCACGTTAAAGAACACAATATGGTGGAAATTTCCGGAGCCCCACCAATACGGCGCGCCTCATAACATATCGTGGTTTTGGCACGTGCAACCCCTCAAAACAAAGAGGGCCGCGTAGCCAAGCACTTCCTTCCTGCTTGGCATCACTATAGGCTTCCCAAGCAACGCTTAGCGGCGCTGCTGCTCTTGACAGGCAGCGCCATCTCTGGCAGAAAAAGAGAAACTGGGGTGTAAGCAGCGCCCGTTTTCCCTTCTCTCCACCGCATTGCTGCTAGATTCTGTGCACGTGCAGAGTTCTCGCGGTGCACTTGCGGCGCCTCAGAATGTACCGCTTGCAGTGCGCCTTCAAAAGGATTTTCAAGCTTGACTGGTACTTCCGAAAAGCGAACTTGATAAAATGAGAAAGGCTCGTCAATCACGTTAACGGTGAAGAGCAGACGATCGACGACAACGGCGCCCGACTCAAAGCGAAATGCATTTCCCAAGTCGCGATTACACCGTGTGGGACTTACACCTTCTCATTCTGTCATGTTAAAGATGAATAATGGTCCACATGTACTCCGAAATGAAGCTGTACACGCTATCGATGTTCTGCGGCGTGGACTACGAATCATATGATTGTTGTTTTGATATGGCATGCTTACAGTAGCAGCCGTGTACTTTCGTGAACAAACGTTTGCGGCGTGCGAAAAATAGATTATACGGCCATGGCACTGCTTCCTGAGAAGGTTAGAGTCAAGTCCTCCGTGCCGCTGGAGAATTACCCGCCGATTAGGACGCGAGGCAGCTAGCTGAGCTTTAACCACTGTGAAGCAAGATGAACTGCTCGCCTCGTCTTTTCGGCTCTCGCGTCATGCTTGCAGTCTCTTTTTATGATATCGACTTGACAGGCGTATAAAACCTGTTGCGTGAACGCGGCTAGAGAATCGCACAAAATCAGAAGGTGGTTACTTCAAGGTTGCAATTGCAAAGCATGTATTAAGTGCCAGTTATATTTAGCGGCCTAAATATATATCACCCTAATAAAGTGACAAAACAAAGCAAACCTGCAGAACGATGTCAAAGCTTGCTGAAAATGCACAGACGTCCATTCCGGCGTAATAAAGCAGCCTTCCCGACGCGTGAAATACAGGCGCCGAACTTTGACAATGTGCCGAGTTCAGTTGAATTCAACCAACCGCGCAACGCTAACGGTGTAACGCGAATGTGAACGTTCAACAACGATGGGTAGGTCTCACGAGCACGGGGAATCAAAACACAAAGTTGCTTCACCTACAACAGTAACTGGATTTTAACAATGCGAGAAGAGTGAGTAATGATTACTGTAGTCGCTGCGTGCATGCGTCGCGTTACTTACCGATTCAGGTAGTCGGAACGAACGAAAGCGATGAACTCAGACAGCCAAAATAGAAGGCGAGACAGCGCTGTCAGCTATCCACGCTTGCCGCCTTTATTTCTCGTGCGACGCGCCCGGGAACCGATACAGTTTACACGTGTGCCCTGGTGTTGTCTGCACTGTTCTGGCTGGCCACTAAACCGCAATACTTCGGACTACGCTTGCGCTTCCGCGGGGTCGCTTCTGCCATCGCGGAAATGCGCAGCTTCGCACAGCAAGCCTCTCGGTTCAACGTACCCAGCTGACAGTCCCCCAGTTACCCGCACCGAGAGAAGAACGCGTGAGCACGTGCGCTATCGCTACCGTGAAAGGGGCTGAGTCGGCCGCGCTAAGGCATGGCCTCCGAGATTAGCTGGCGGCGCGCCGTTGCTACGGCCTTTCCATTCGCACGCAGAGCGCGTAATTGGAGAAAGCGGGTTAACGACTCCCGCCGCCGCACCGCGGCGCGCGCTCCCCATGGCCCGCTTCCCCCGACGCGGGCACGCGCGGAGGGCGAAAGCTCGGCAATCGCAGCCTCTGTGCGACGCGCAATAGCAATTTAGCCCTCCCCTTGATTGTAGGCTAATAAGCCCCATCAGCGCCAGGCCGGACTTATCTGACTGGTGTAGAGAAGGGCAGAAGCTGCATATTTTCCGTTCCTCAACTGCTCTCGCCACGAACCCTGCTATGGTTGATGGTGGCCGCTTCACTGAAAAAATACATACCTATGTTAGTATATGAAATAAGACATTTTGCAATGCATAACCATTTGTGAAAGCAAAAAAAAAACTGCCCTTCGCAGTAACACATAATAAAGGTGAGCAGCAATTTGTAGACAGCATGTACAAACATTTTTTGAGCATATAGCAAATTACCTGCAGTCCTTCAAAATGCTCAAATTTTGGGTGTTAAGCTATATACTATAACATCTCCGCCGTAAGAATTTCGCTTGAAGTGCGAGAGACAAAGCTATGTCTTCTAGCGCGGTAGCATACCAGCACTTATGGTGTTTGAACAAAAGAGAGCTATGCTGTAATGTAGCTGCCCCAGTACTTTCGTAGTTCGTGGAAATGATTTAACAAATTAGACCATTTCCCTCTAAAGGGGACGATGAGGCGATGCGAAGCCGGAGCACTTGCACGATCGCGCTCAGTTGGCGTTCGTTGGGCATGCTACCGACCTCGCGTCGTGGAACGCGAAGAGGAACGCTACGCGCGTCTTGTCTTCCCTCTAGCCTGGCCGTTAATTCTCTCAGGGCGAGCGGGGAACGCGGTCGACAGGCGTGCGAGAGGGGGCAGCGTAATAGAGGAGAGAGAGGGGTGGGGACGCGCATGCGCTGGCGCTCATCACGGCGTTCCGCAGGAGAGAATTTCGGCATGTCTAGCCCGCGTTTCAGAGGAAGGGTGGAGAGGGGTAGAGGAGAGGGTGAGTGGAGAGGGGTAGGGGAGGGTAGCGGAAAGAGGATAGGGTGAGTGGAGAGGAGGCGTGTGGAGAGGGTATGCGCATGCGCAGTAAGGGTGGTCACGCCGCACACCATCACCACCACCGCCACCACCGGATTGAACTCCGGTATAAGATGCTTCGCATCTAAAATGCATACCTAAGTGTTGTCATATTTCTTGACAACTTGGAAAACGCCGTTCGGCAAGCTTGCATTCAACCTAGATGAAATATCCCGCGGTAGCAGCCTCTATTGCCCAAATCGGCTTTTAAACGACCACTAAAGTTGCATGCAAAAGCAAGGAGTAACTTTTTATTAACATACCTCAACTTCTTTGTAGCTGCAGCAAGGCGTAAATGCACGTTGACTGCGTGCTACGTGCCAACACGGTTGATGTTATGACTGAAGTCGCACGCTGTGCCAGGCAGACGAGCCAAACGAGCGCCGCACGAGCCTTGGGGAAACATCGCCATCTCGCGGCGCCTTCAGGAGGCGACAAAATTACGCTTCTCCGCTGGGCAACGCGCCGAATGGGACGGCCGTAGCAACGGCGCGCCGCCGGCTGATCTCGGAGACCAACTAGCTCACCTTATAGCTCTTCTCATTGACATCACTAGTTCGAAGCTGCCTTAATTTTTCATTGAATCTATTCCGTGTGAAGAACACGATGAGTTCACAGTGTGTAGACAATGCAGAGATCCATATGCAGCTGTATCTACTAACGCGCTTATTGTGTTTGGAAAAATGGTTGACAATTGATCTGCAACGGCAGGGTTGAGTGCAAAAAGCGACGCCTAAGAGCATACTACCGCAGTGGAGTTAAATTATGTCTGGAGCCGTAAAATTGCAGGCGCAAATGAAATGATGTCCTGCAAAGCCTTCATGTTTATTCTGGACTCGGAGCGAAACTATCGCGCATATTTTCTTAGCACTTATGGGAACGGCAACATCAAGCTCCCATAAGAAATCTTTTTGAATTTCCGTCACGTCTTTTGAACTAATGTCTTGGAAGTCAAAGCAGGTGTGCCTAAAAGTGGTTGCTTATATGTGCTTGGCACCGACCTAAGCGTTTATTAACACGTAGAGCTCTCTCGTCGCATCAAAACTGTAGGAGCGTGGGAAAAAGCACCTCAAATATTAAATGTGGAGCATTTCTTAGTCGCACCTGCGGCGTCGGCCGCCGTCCACTCTCCTCTCTCTCCCTCGCATGCTCGGCTCGTCCAATGCCACCTAGAAAAAAATTCAGGCCTGCTCACTGCCGCCGTGACGTCACGCGTCTTGACCGAGCGAGCAAACGCGCGGAAGACAGTGAAGCCATTGCCACTATCGTCTCCTGTGAAATGATAAAGCGTTCGCGGCTACTTTTACATGCGTAACAGCTTTATTTTGCCTTTTGCGTCGGGATTGGCGCTGGCTTAAGGAATGTGTTACGCTTTAGAGTCTTTGGTGATCGGTCTGTAAGCGACTTATTATTCCACTTAAAAATAAGAAAAGATTGTGCGCTATCGAAAATGTGACCGATTTATAAATGAGAAGGTTGATGGCCGCGAAAAGTGACGAAATAATTAAGGCAAGTTTGATTCATACTTCATTATTTATTTACACACACACACACACGCACGCACACACGTCACACTGTCCATAAGTTGCGCAGAAACTGTTTCTATTGATTTGGTAAACTGAGAAAAATTGTCGGCACTGCGTCCAGAGGTCCAGAGTCAGCCGAGTAGTCCCCATGGGAGCTACTTCTGTCCTGCCGGTTCTTGGATCGGTGCACTTGGTAGTCGTCCTTAAGTGTTCTGGCTTGAAATCGAGCTCACACACCTGAAAACCATTTAAGAAAGCGGTTTATCACAGGCTTTCCGCTCCATTGTGATCCTTATTTGCTCAGTTACAAAACAACAAAATATATGAGGGTCTACAGGCATCCCAATTCGGCTGACTTGCAGGAGTACACATTTCAAGGAAACAAATTAGGCGAAGGTGCTGGCGAAACTGGCGCGTAATTATAATACCGCAAAAAAATCACAGCATATCCACGGAGTGAATGATCAGGAGTGGGCGAAGCTGCGGAGGTTCATCGGTAAACCGTGAATCTTCCGTGAATTCTGCCCAGTACATCATCACCGACGTGAGATCGGGCGCGTTTATACTAAAGGTTCGATGAGTTATGACGACTTGCAGCTCAGTTTAATTTTACACGTACGCTGTGAATTTTCATTGTTTAGAAAACCATTGCTTTAGAAAACATCTGGCGTCTTTCGTTAAGCAGCTGGCGTCTTTTCGTTTTGCTTTAGAAACATCTGGCGTCTTTCGTTGGTTTATTTCATCAATCAACGGCGTTTTGAACAAAATTTTTATTGTTTAATCACGCACAGGAGAAATCTCACCAGGATATACCTTGGAGGTAAACAATGGCTGCTAATGGGAATGAGAGACAAAAGAAGTCGGCTTTTAGCTAACACTTACACTTCTACTTCTACTAACGTTTCCTACTGGAACATGCCAATGGCTGCTAATGGGGAATCAGAGACAGAAGAATTCGGCTTTTAGTTAACGCGCACGCTGCGAATTTTAGGGGCGAAGCTCCTTAAGGCGGCACCCGTTCGTCCCTCGTAGTTGTCGTAGTAGTGCGTAACCAGTCGTAACGCTAGTACCAGATCTTGACCTCCAAGGTGGTGCCGGTGGGAGATTTTTCCTGTGCGTTGTTGAACAATAAAAAATTCGCAGCGTGCGCGTTAACTAAAAGCCCAATTCTTCTGTCTCTGATTCCCCATTAGCAGCCATTGGCATGTTCCAGTAGGAAACGTTAGTAGAAGTAGAAGTGTAAGTGTTAGCTAAAAGCCGACTTCTTTTGTCTCTCATTCCCATTAGCAGCCATTGTTTACCTCCAAGGTATATCCTGGTGAGATTTCTCCTGTGCATGATTAAACAATAAAAATTTTGTTCAAAAAGCCGTTGATTGATGAAATAAACCAACGAAAGACGCCAGATGTTTCTAAAGCAAAACGAAAAGACGCCAGCTGCTTAACGAAAGACGCCAGATGTTTTCTAAAGCAATGGTTTTCTAAACAATGAAAATTCACAGCGTACGTGTAAAATTAAACTGAGCTGCAAGTCGTCATAACTCATCGAACCTTTAGTATAAACGCGCCCGATCTCACGTCGGTGATGATGTACTGGGCAGAATTCACGGAAGATTCACGGTTTACCGATGAACCTCCGCAGCTTCGCCCACTCCTGATCATTCACTCCGTGGATATGCTGTGATTTTTTTGCGGTATTATAATTACGCGCCAGTTTCGCCAGCACCTTCGCCTAATTTGTTTCCTTGAAATGTGTACTCCTGCAAGTCAGCCGAATTGGGATGCCTGTAGACCCTCATATATTTTGTTGTTTTGTAACTGAGCAAATAAGGATCACAGTGGAGCGGAAAGCCTGTGATAAACCGCTTTCTTAAATGGTTTTCAGGTGTGTGAGCTCGATTTCAAGCCAGAACACTTAAGGACGACTACCAAGTGCACCGATCCAAGAACCGGCAGGACAGAAGTAGCTCCCATGGGGACTACTCGGCTGACTCTGGACCTCTGGACGCAGTGCCGACAATTTTTCTCAGTTTACCAAATCAATAGAAACAGTTTCTGCGCAACTTATGGACAGTGTGACGTGTGTGCGTGCGTGTGTGTGTGTGTGTAAATAAATAATGAAGTATGAATCAAACTTGCCTTAATTATTTCGTCACTTTTTTATTGTTCAACAACGCACAGGAAAAATCTCCCACCGGCACCACCTTGGAGGTCAAGATCTGGTACTAGCGTTACGACTGGTTACGCACTACTACGACAACTACGAGGGACGAACGGGTGCCGCCTTAAGGAGCTTCGCCCCTAAAAGTGGTCGGAGCACCGGTCAGAGATACTATGTATACAAAACAGATGCACGACGCCACGCACCGCCACTGCTTAGCGTTTCTAAGTCAAAAGAAGCCCGCGGTGCTACCAAGGAGGTTTAAAAAACTTCTGGAGTGGAAGCTCTCGAAACGCCTTGCCAGTGAAAGTGAAGCCAGCTTTTGCCCACCAAAGAGCTCGGAAACATGATCTTTTCTGGTGGTGCCTATTTAGAGATCAAATGGTTTTGATCTGTTAGTGTATATACTACGTTAATTGCAAAATAAAAAGATCGTTGTTGCCGATAAAAGTAACCCGTCGAGAGGGGTATTGACGATTGATGTCCAATAAAATTTGCCATCACTTTGAGGCTTACTTACGAAAACTAGCAACACCACGACACACTTGCAGCAGTATCTGACCCCTAAAAGTTGCCATCAATTAAACTTCTCTGGCGTGTGTGGAAAACGCTCGCTTTCCTTCGCCAAACGCCGATGGTTCGTCGTGCCCCTAGTAAGATGGCGGGCGCAACCGCCATCTTTTGGTGGGCACGGCTTCACTATTGCGCAATAATCGCCACTCCAGCAATTTTTTTAACCTCCTTGGGTGCTACGCGCAAATAGCGAAATATTTACCGACCCTGAAGGAAAAAAACGCCTGTTCTGAGAATATACTGCCACGCGCGTTTATTGCTCAATTTTTATGAGTTCGGGGTGCGAGCAGCGGAACTCAAAACGCATCTCTCGCACCGCATGTGAAGTCGCTTGATTGGAGCATGAAGGTGCGTCTACTTCGTTTCGCCGTCGTTTAGCAGCCAAGCTCACCGCGTCTCGGCAAGACGCGCTCGTCAAAAACGGGAAATCTATGCACTCTCTAAAGACGCTACATCATCGCGAGGGTGAGCGTCTGCGACGCTCAGCTAAATGTGCCTAATATCAAGGGTTACGCTAACAAGTCAGAAGTGCACACGGCATTATTTTATCGAAATAACTGAACGTGTTAGAGGTGGTGCATTTAAAACATCTGAAAAGCAAGTAGCATAGACTACACATACCTTTGAATCACGGAGAGAATGCATATCGATGTCATCCCGATGAACGGCACGCTCTCATTTCTCTTTTTGGTCGCCTTGGGAGAATGAAACCACAGGAACCTTCGGTACATCGCCAAAAATTGGGGGACGCTTAAGCTTTGCCTTTAAGAGTTGAACGCGATAGCAATATCCTGCCCCTAGTCCGCACTTCGAACACTACGAGTGTTTAACAGAATGCGCGCAATAAGGTGTGTGCCTTATGTAATGGGTAGCATGCTTTCAACAAGGAGCAATTAGGCGCGAGAAACTTTTCCGAAGCTGCGATGCACCCACTACGGGATCTTAACGGAATACGCGCAGTAATGTGTGTGCCTTTTGTAATGGGTGGCTGTCTTTAAACCACCAAGTCGTTATGATATTGTTACGAGAAAACGTATATTTACAAATATATAAAAGCAGAAATAGACGCTGAGACAATGACGGACCGGAGCCTGTCCCTTCAGCACTTCGTCGTTGTCCCTCTTCCAGAGTGGGCCCCACTACTACCTTGTGCCACTGGCCCACTGCTACCTTGTGACACTACCCCGCGGCGTAAAAGCGCCGACCCGGCGCTGGTCACGGAAGTAGTGAGGTGGACGGCACATATGGTTTCAGTCTTACGACGTGCACAACAGTGGGTGGCGTTGGCGTTGACTGCACTGAATCGGCGACTCGCTGTATTTCATATGTGAGGTCAGTGACCTTCCGCAGGACTTTGTATGGTCCGTCATAGCGAATAACAACTTTTCTGAGAGACCGATGCGACGACATGGGGTCCACAACAGGACAAGTGAACCGGGTTCATAAGAGACATCTCGGTGTCGGCGATCATACAGGTCTTTTTGAGAGGCCTGAGATGCTGTGAGGCGCTCTCGGGCAATCTGTCGTGCTGTGTCGGCTCGGGCAATGGCATCGAGAACGTATGTGACAGGCGAGTTCGAGCCAGTGGGAAGCAGCGTGTCAAGAGGGAGGGATGGCTCACGTCCATACAGAAGATAAAACGGGGAATAACCTGTGGTGTCATGCCTGGAGGAGTTGTAAGCGAATGTGACGTAGGGTAACGCTGCGTCCCAGTCGCGGTGGTCGGCAGAAGCGTACATCGACAACATGTCGGTGAGAGTGCGGTTCAGGCGCTCCGTAAGCCCATTAGTTTGCGGGTGGTATGCCGTTGTGAACTTGTGGTTTGTAGAACAGGAACGAACAATGTCCTGGATGACGCGGGACAAGAAGTATCGGCCTTGGTCGGTGAGAAGCTGGCGAGGAGCACCGTGATGCAAGATGATGTCATGCAATATTGACGTGGTGTGACGCCCGATGGCAATGTACGCTTGTGCCACGCAATATTACTGCCATATAACATCTCGTACTGTGACACCTGTATACAGGACGCGTATTTTTGGGAAGCACCAAAGTTACTTTCAGTACAGCTCCAAGCAGAGGCGTGGCTGTGTGGTAGAACACCTGCTTGCCACGCAGACGGCCTGGGTTCGATTCTCACTCGGACCCAACATTTTTATTATTTATTTTATTTGCAGCATTTTCGATTTTTCGGTCACGGACAAGATGATGATTTTTCGCTCACAACCAACGGTGCCGACGCCGACGGCGGAATTTCTGCGATACGAGCGCTTTAACGCTATCGCGTTAATATCGGCGACACTTGGGCCCACAGCACTGCTCCATTGGGAGAGCTTGCAGGTGTACAACATTCCGTGAACGAAGCACATCACATCACCACGCAGCACTTCACAAACGCAGACCACGGTCTTCAAGCAGACGCCAAAAGGAACACCAGTATACCACGGCAGGCTTCGTCAGGCTTAGCAATCCTGCTCTCTCGAACGGCGTGAGCATGCATGCGCACGTCTACTCAGCAGGAGACGAGGGTCAAAAATGACTGACGTCAGAGGCTATGCCCGGAGTAGTGAGCAGGCCTGAAAATATTCTAGAGGGCGCTGGCTCGTCTCGTGCCGGCAGCAGGCCTCTACTATCTCCTCCCTCCCTCCCTCCCTCCTCTCCGTCCCTCCCTCCTCTCCCTCGAACGCGGGCGGTGTGTAAATAAGCGGCGGAGCGCGCGTTCGGAATTCAGTCAAGGGCGCCTTTACTTCGATTTCGCTTGACTTGACGCTTTGCTTGACTCAAGTACATGCGATGGAAGCAACAGTACCTTCAATCAGCGTCCCACCACTCGTTGAAGGCAACGTTACCCCACCCTCACCGTCGTCGGCGTCAACAACAGCAAGCAACGCAGAAGACAAGGCTGCGAAGAGACGAGCATACGACGCTGAACGCGAGCGTTTGAAGCGAGTTATGGACCCGGAACTTCGTGCATGCTGGAGCCGTTCAAGTCGTACTTGGTATGTGCATCGTGTAACAATTAAGCATTCCTAAACCATACCCAATTACGCAATATTCACGCGATACCCCCCCCCACTCTTCGACGCATTTACTTGAGTTTCCCCCGTGCGAAGATGCGGGCGACTTTTTTTTTAGTTATCTGGGCTACCTTTCAAATTACAGAGAAATCTAAAATATGGATTTTAATGCATAGAAGTTTAAAACATAATACAATATTTGATATGTGTACAATCAAATTACATCTTACTCCTAGCTACAAAATGAATATATCATTAAGAAGTAGATCTCTTCACGAAAAGAGTTTTGCATAATCCACTGAAGCGCTTCATGGCGGCCTTAAGCACCTCTTCCGACCATCTTATGCAATGACAACCGAGTTAGCATTCCCACCTATACCTCTCGATGATATGTGGGGTTTAACGTCCCAAAACCAAGATATGATTATGAGAGACGCCCACCTATAACTCTTACCAGGCACTATGCGAAGATATGTTTCGGAAGTAAACCCGCAGGCGCTTTGCCTATTGAGTCAACAATAATTAGTGATTCATATATACATTTCCCTTGATGAAGGCTACAGTTCCAACTTCTATCCATGTTCAATGCGTCGTGGAGCACTGGCACTGTACCGGAAAAATGGAAAACCAGTCGTGTCGTGGCGCTTCTGAAGCCTGGCAAAGCACCTCATGCCCTGGCATCCTACAGACCAATTGCCCTGGCAAGTTGCGTAGGCAAGGTCATGGAGAAAATGCTATTGACGAGGCTGGAATGGTTTCTTGAGAAGAACAACCTTTATCCAGACATAATGACAGGTTTTCGCAAGGGAAGGTCTTCTATTGACAGCGTGATCGATCTCGTATCAACTGCTGAACAGGCCAAGAGGCGCCGACGCTTGACAGGAGCGCTATTTTTGGATGTCAAAGGCGCATATGATAATGTGTTACATGACGCTATCCTCGACGCACATGAGGAGCTAGGGATTGGAGGCAGAATGTTTCTGTGGATACGAAATTACCTTACACGCCGGACCATCTTTATGACGACGACGGATGGAGAGACGAGTCGTCATGAAGTCCTCCGTGGAGTTCCTCAAGGCGGCATTCTCAGCCCGACGCTCTTCAACATCACTCTCATAGGACTCGCCGACGTAGTGCCAGACACAGCCAGGATGAGCTTGTACGCTGAAGACATCTGTATATGGGCTTCCGGTGTTTCACGACCACAGCTTCGGGCAAGACTACAACGTGCAGTGTCGGTCACCTCTAAATATTTGCGTTCGCGAGGTCTACACTTGGCAGCAGCGAAGTGTGCGGCCCTAGCATTTACACGCAAAACGATGCATCGTTACCAAATCATAATTGATGGCACTTCCGTACCATATGTAACACATCATCGATTTTTAGGAGTGATGATTGACCGAAACTTGTCCTGGTCGAAGCACGTGTCGATGCTTAGATCCAAACTAAGCAGATTCATACACATGCTTAGATATATAGCAGGCACGAAATGGGGCCCATCAGAGAGGTCGTTGCTTCAGCTGTATGAGGCACTTTTCGTAAGCTACCTACGATACAGCTTACCTGTTATGACCAACCTACGCCCGTCCTGCCTGCGTACATTAGAAAGTTTGCAAGCTCAGGTATCGAGGACATGTCTTGGCGTACCGCGATGTACGTCAACATTAGGAGTTATTGCGGAAGCACGCATAACTCACATGGATAGTTATCTTTCATGCGAACCGTTAAGAGTTTATCTCCGACTATTGACGCGGCATGAACGTCATCCTCTGGCAACGATCCACACCCACCGACCAGACAGCACTTTTGCAGAAATCATCTCACGCCATGAGAACATCATTCCCTCAGGCTTCGCTCCCGCAAAAGTTGCAGAGATACCAGCATGGACTTTATCAAGACCTACAGTGCGCCTATTAATTCCAGGAGTGGGTAAAAAGTCGCGCATACCTTTATGTGGCCTCAAACAATTAACGTTACCATATATATCCACAGAATATGCCAATTCTGTGCATGTTTTTATTGACGGGTCTGTGTTACCCACTGCGTCAACAGCGGCATTCGTTATACCAAGTTTGAAGACCAGTGAACGCTTCCGTCTGGACCACCGAACAACATCGACGGCGGCAGAGATTGTAGCCATCCGCGAGGTAATTGGTTACATATCGACGCAACCTCCTCACCAATGGACTACATTGCTACGCTAACGCGACAGGCAGGACGAGAAGAAGAGGAGGACGAGGAGCGCTTGCCTTGCGAGTGGATCGGTGCCAGGCGGCAGCCATTCCGCCCCTTTTGCCCATCAGCCCATCTTCAAATAAACATCTTTCATCATAACAGTTTGGTGAGAGGTGCGGGGTACGATAACGGCGCTCCCTACGAACGACGACGCACCGACTGAAGAGACGCAGTACGTCGTGATTCGCCGAAGTAGACGAATTGCTGGTCTGCCGCCAGAGATGGATTCCGAAACGGACAACGAGCATCTGGCACCCGCTTCCGGTCTCCCGACACCGGCCGCCTCAGGTCACCCATGGCAACCCTACATCGAGCCACGAACCTTCGCAGGAAAAGCCGGTGAGGATGTGGACGCTTGGCTGAGCTTCTACCAACGGGCAAGTTGGTTCAATGGTTGGAATGCCACCGGTCAGCTTACCAATGTCGGCCTCTTCCTTAAGGGAACCGCGTCTGTGTGGTATGAAAATCACGAGGAGAGCTTGACAACGTGGCCGAAGTTCGTCGACGAGATTAGGAAATGCTTCGGAGATCCAGCGGCCAAAAAGAAGCGTGCCGAGCAAACGCTGATGCAACGCGCTCAGGTTCCTGGGGAAACCTGCACAACGTACATTGAGGAAGTGCTCAAGTTGTGCAAGGTCCTGGACCCTCGGATGACCGAAGAGCACAAAGTGGGTCACCTTCTGAAAGGAATTGCAGAGGACGTCTACCAGTACCTCATCGCGAAGGAGAATCTAGAGTCCGTGAGTAACGTCATCCTTCACTGCCGCACATTTGAAGCCTTGAGAGCTCGGCGCATCACACCGAAGTTGGGCCGCTTGGCCAACGTAACGACTGTCGCCAGCGTTGACGTCGCTCCAGCCCCGTCTGACCTCGCGTCAATTATCCGCCAAGTGGTGCGGGAAGAGCTCGACCGACGTGAAGCGGCGTCTGTTCCGTCTCCTCGGGCTCGGGAGCCTCTTCCTTCGTGCGATCCGAGTGTGACGTCCATCAATGCTGCTTCCGTTGATGCATACAACTTCGCACCGCGTCCAATGGTACCAAGCCCTGCAGTGAACGCCCATCTCGGTTACGAGGGCCACGACGGCTTCGTACGCGGCCCATCTGCAGTTTCTCAAACGTGGGACGGCCGCGCCATGTATCCTCCCGCTGGCAATTTCAGCATGTCTCGTGAGCGCCCCATTTGCTTCCAATGTGGCGTCCGCGGCCACGTCGCCCGATTTTGTCCTCAGCGACGCCGCATGTCAGCCCCATCAACTGAGCGACCACGCACTTTCTATCGGCGCAACAATCACCCTGGTGACAGAGCCAACTGGCCTCCCGGCCCTGATAGCAGGACGCCCTATCGGCTGAATTACCGTAGCGACTCGCCAGCTTCCGTGCGGAGCTTGACGCCACCGCCTGGACGGCAACACAGGTCTCCATCTCCTCTACGACGTCTCACGTCCCCACCGCCGGGAAACTAGGCGGCGCGACCGATGGAGGTGAGGTCGCCGATCATCTTCAGCCACATTCCCCTATGCCTCCGCCAGTCACCATGCATCACAACAAGATTAGTGTTTTAGTGGACAATGTTGCTACGTCAGCCTTAGTAGACACGGGAGCGAGTGTATCTGTCATAAGTCTGGATTTCAAAACCAAACTCGGTCGTAAAGTAATGTTTCACTGGGACAACGCTAACACATTTCGTGCTGTAAGTGGACAATTGCTCCGACCCCTTGGTGTGTGCACAGTGAACGTTTATTTCTCCGACAAGTTATATCAAGCCGAATTTGCAGTTCTTCCTCAGTCTACACATGATGTAATTCTTGGCCTCGACTTCTTACAGCAGTGCGGTGCCACGCTTGACTGTGGGACCGGCGAGCTTTTCCTGCCGCCTCTTGCCGACCGACCTTCTACCTGTTCGCGCACCCTCGCCGTCCTTGAAGATGTCGTCCTCCCGGCACATTCCGTATCCAGAGTTCGAGTAGCTGCTGATAGTGGTGACATTGATGCACTTGCTGCTATTGCCGAACCGGTGTCTTCGATCATAACAAAGAAAAGTGCGTTCATACCTCGATGCGTCATCTCTTTGGCCCGCGGAACAACCACACTTTGGGTGTCAAATGTATCTGACGAGTCTGTTGTGCTACCCAAGGGTATGAGGCTTGCATCGTTTGAAGTGGATACCAGCATCGATATAGCAGCTTTAAATAATGACACATCGCACGAAGAAGCCCGAGCAACTGATATTAGCCCTGGTGTTCCTCAAGACTCATCACTTTTCCTGAATATGGTTAACAAGTCACTGACCTCCGAGAAGCGTCAAGTACTGGTCAGTGTCCTCAGGAAGCATGCATCGCTGTTTGATTTCAGCCAGGAAGCTAAGGAAGTGCGCATCCCCAACACACGGGCTCGTCACAGGATCGACACCGGGTTAGCGCATCCAATAAGGCAGAAGCCTTACCGCGTGTCCGCGTCGGAGCGTAAGGTTATCGCTGACCAGGTGGATGACATGCTGGCCAAGGGCGTCATTCAAGATTCTTCTAGCCCTTGGGCTGCACCGGTCATACTTGTGAGAAAGAAAGACGGATCCTGGAGGTTTTGCGTCGACTACCGGCGCCTCAATTCCGTGACGAAAAAGGATGTGTATCCGCTTCCCCGTATCGACGACGTCATTGACTGTCTCCACTCGGCGTCCTACTTTTCATCTGTGGACCTCCGATCGGGCTATTGGCAAATACCGATGCATTCCACTGACAAAGAGAAAACAGCTTTTGTGACACCAGACGGCTTGTTTGAATTCAACGTTATGCCGTTTGGTTTGTGCAACGCGCCCGCGACGTTCGAAAGGTTCATGGACACGGTTCTGCGTGGCCTAAAATGGGAGATTTGTTTATGTTATCTAGATGACGTCATAATTTTCGGTCGCACTTTTGCAGAACACAACCAGCGACTTGACGTTGTTTTGACGTGCCTCGAACAGGCTGCCCTTACCCTCAACTCAAAGAAATGCCAGTTTGGCCAACGAGAGGCGCTAGTACTCGGACATCTAGTGGACAAGCACGGCGTACGGCCAGACCCACAGAAGGTTGCCGCAGTGAGCAATTTTAAGCAACCGCAGTCGCAACGCGAGTTAAGAAGTTTCTTAGGTCTTTGCTCGTACTTCCGACGTTTTGTGCCCAATTTTGCCGAAACTGCGTACCCTCTGACCTCATTGCTACGCAAGGACACGCCTTTCACCTGGACAACGGATTGCGACTCTTCGTTTCGGCAGCTAAAGTTCATGCTCTCTTCCGGACCCATACTCCACCATTTTGACCCTTCTGCCACAACGGAAGTGCACACCGACGCAAGTGGAATTGGCCTCGGTGCCGTCCTCATCCAGCGTTTTGGTGACGCCGAGCATGCCATTGCGTACGCCAGCAGTTCGTTGAGCAAGGCCGAACAGAATTACACCGTAACGGAGCAAGAGTGTCTCGCTGTAGTTTTTGCTGTCCAGAAGTTCCGCCCGTATCTCTACGGCCATCACTTCACGATTGTTACCGACCATCATTCGCTATGTTGGTTAGTTGGTCTCCGTGACCCGTCTAGTCGCCTTGCTCGGTGGGCACTACGCTTGCAGGAATTTGACTTTACGGTCCGTTACAAGAGTGGCCGCCAGCATGCCGACGCCGACTGTCTTTCGCGGCTCCCGCTACCCACAACTGCTTGTGACGCTGACAATTTTGATGAATTTCTAGCCGCCATTGACGATACACGTTTTCCCGACCTCGCCACCTTCAGGAAAGAACAGCGTGACGACCGGCACTTGGATGCCCTTTTCGAATCAGCTGCTCAGCCGACAAACAACAATGGCTTTGTTATACAAGATGACCTGCTCTATAAAAAGAATTACGCGGCTGATGGTGCACGCTTACTATTAGTGGTCCCCACAAAGTTGCGACGAGACGTGCTCCGTGCTATGCATGATGACGGGGCCGCTGGACACATGGGTTTCGCCAAAACGTATCACCGCGTTCAAGGTCGATTCTACTGGCCTAGAATGAGAAGGACTATAGAAAAGTATGTGGCCAGTTGTGACAAATGCCAACAATTCAAGCGCCCGAACACTGCCCCGGTCGGACTCCTTCACCCTTTGACACCACCCTCAACACCTTTCGAAATGGTCGGAGTGGATCTTGTCGGCCCTTTCCCGCGCTCATCAAACAACAACCGTTGGGTCATCGTTTGTGTTGACCACCTGACGCGTTATGCGGAGACCGCAGCAATACCAACAGCCACGGCAATCGATGTTTCGAGTTTCCTCCTGTCTACAGTCATACTTCGCCATGGACCACCTCGCATTATTGTGAGTGATCGGGGACGCCAGTTCGTTGCCGACGTGGTCGAAGAACTCTTGCGTCTCTGTGATTGTCGATTTCGCCACGCGACCCCTTATCACCCGCAGACAAATGGTCTCGTCGAGCGCACGAACAGAACGCTCACCAATATGATTTCTATGTACGTTAATTCAAGGCATAAGAATTGGGATGACATCCTCCCCTTTATTACGTACGCCTACAACACGGCGAGGCATGAGGCCACTGCCTACAGCCCCTTCTATCTTCTTTACGTTCGACCACCTCGACTCTTCCTTGACACCATTCTGCCATTTCATACTCATGTGGACCTTTCTATTGCCCAGACTCTCTGCCGCGCAGAGGAGGCACGGCGTATAGCTCAGCTTCGTACGCTGGCATCCCAGGACCGTTCCAAGATCACCTACGATTCACGGCACAAGGACGTATCTTACGACAAAGGCGACATAGTTTGGCTCTGGACGCCGCTTCGCAAGCGTGGCCTGTGTCAAAAGTTTCTGGCACGTTACACCGGCCCCTTCGTCATCGTCGATCGCCTCAGTGACCTCACGTACTCGATAGCTCGTCTCCTAAACCACGGCTACCGTTCTCGGCAGACGCAACTTGTTCACGTCGCGCGCCTAAAGCACTGTCGTCCGCGCGACTCCGCGTTCACGTAGCCGTTACTCGCCCGGCGGGCTTCGTCTGTGGAGGGAGGAGTGCTACGCTAACGCGACAGGCAGGACGAGAAGAAGAGGAGGACGAGGAGCGCTTGCCTTGCGAGTGGATCGGTGCCAGGCGGCAGCCATTCCGCCCCTTTTGCCCATCAGCCCATCTTCAAATAAACATCTTTCATCATAACAATATTTTGTGACTGTAAACCAGCACTCCAAGTGATAGATTCAGCACTTAAACGAGGGCCTTATTACATACTTGCTCACAAAGTGGCCGAATTACACGATGTCGCCCTGAAAACTGGCCATCGTATCATGTGTCAGTGGGTTCTAGGGCACTGCGGTCTGCAGGGCAATGAGCAAGCCGATGCGGAGGCAACTGGGTGATTCCACGTAAGATCGAACAATCAATGGCTGGTCGACCTCTGAAACTTATTTCAAAATTTTATATATTATTGCCTGATGAGTAGAAAGAAGAGATCCGCAATTTGTTTTGCCGCCAAAAATTTTTTCGAAGCACAGGAAATCAATAATGACGAAGAGGTGGAGTGGAGCGCTCATCCGCTCTGCTGTTTTGGCCAACTTTCGTTATGAATTGCACAAAATATATTAAAGTTAGGTAGCTGAAATTTTTTTGAAACTATATGCATGCTTTTGCTTCTGCTCAGATATTGTTACTTTTGATGTGTATTGTAGATGTTTTTATAAAAAACCTCAAAATTGGCCCAGGAAACTTTATTTTCTTTACTTTGAAGGTCTTTATCTCGAAAAATCCTTGTAGCAGACAGACGAAAATTGCGTATTACGTTCTTAGCATGCTTATCTACCACACTGCCGAATCTTATATTTATATAACTTTTCAGTAAAGAGATATGATCGGGCTAAATTAAAGAAAACACCGGACAATGAAAACTTCTGACGACAATTAAAAAAAACCCATTTTTTATATTTCTTAAACTTTGCCCACTTATTCTCCTCCACATCAGCTTTCATAATCATTGAAAACATGCTGCATAATGTCGTCGCACTAATAGTTACGACCCCTCCAATGAGACCCTTAGGCAAGGATTGGCAATTCCGACTTCTTGCCCAGCAAGTGTATAAAATGCAGGCAGGATTGAATTTCTTTTTATTAAAAGGCCAGCAGGTACCGAAAAAGGTGTCGCCGGCACTGAAGACGTTAATTTTGAAATTATTTCGTCACTGCAGCAGCCACGAGCGCGGGGCTCCCGAGCAGGCGCGCGTTGTAAGAGACGGCGCAGTGAGAGCTCGTTTTCGCGTCCTCAGACCGATTGAGTTCGAAACAGCAACACCTCTGGGGTGACTTGAACTCACGTACACCGGTAGTCGCAGTGATCTGGTTAATGACGTCGATTTCTTTTTCGGGGGGCATAAGAATCTCATCGTTAAACTGTGCGTTCCGTGAAGATCTTTCATTGCAGTAGCAAAAGCACGCGTAGCACAAGTAGTCCGTCTCACTGGCAGTCACTGATCTTTCGGGCGTTAAACGTTTCTTCAAAGCGTATATGCCTAGGTCGGTAACTCTGCGAAATTTTGGCTTCCTTGCAATAATTAAAGGAGTACTGACACGTTTTTGAGACATCGCAAAAGGGACATTTTATGCTTCGTTGGTGTGCAGTGTCAACGCTGTCCACACACTGGAGTCGGAGAACATGTATAAAATATTTTAATTTGACTTTGAAGTTTTCGTCACTGAGTATCTGCAAGCCAGCTCCACTGCAAGGACATTATCCCGACGAGTCAAGACAGTTCCCCCGAGTATGCGAGTTCTGCGTCCTGCATGCAGCCTAAATCGCAGAAATCACTGTCAGGGTCACAGGACGACAATTCACTTATCGTTGTTTATGTGCACCACGAGCAGATGACGAACTTGCTGCTAGTACGTCGCGAGTTTCTGTATCTCCGTGACGTCACACTGCTATGAAACGACACTGAGACTCCACCCCTTCGATATCTAACCCGAAAGTGTCTTTTTAAGGTGGCGCTAAATAAAATATATACGATGCATTCCCAGGCACCACAATAGTCGTTTTAGGTTTCTCGACACCAGTATTTTTATTTAGAGCAACAATCCAAAATTTTTTAAAATTCGTGTCAGTGCTCCTTTAAGCTTCTTGTGCTTCGAAAGGTAGTCTCCACAGTACACTCATTCCGAGCTATACTTTCTCGCCATGAGACGCACAGTAGGAGTAGAGTAAGAGCAAAGCACAAGAACTATCCGCGCCGAATGAAGTGTGAACAGCGCTCTGAACGCGCGGCTAGTTCAGGCCGTCTGCTGCCGACATCTAAGAGAGGCGAGCGCATCCGGTTACCGATAGTTTTGCTTTTCTTTCCTTTGACATTCCATATTTTGCTTTGCCACTGGAGCGCCACGTTAATGCTTTCCACTGATTGCAACTGACGCAGCGCAGTTTCTCTGGCAGCAGTGTGCGTGAAGCGAGCGCTCATAGCTCCCTTATAGAGTTCTCATATTGCTTCCATCTCTGCCTTGTTATCGGCGCCTAGAGGGCGGATAGAATAGCGAAGCTCCAGTGCACGTGCTTTCGAGTCACCCGAGAGGTGTTGCTGTTTCGAACTCAATCTGTCTGAGGACACGAAAACGAGCTCTCACTGCGCCGTCTCTTACAACGAGCATCTCGGGTGCGCGCGCGCCTGCTCGGTAGCCCCGCGCTCGTGGCCGCTGCAGTGACCAAATAATTTCAAAAGTACCGTCTTCAGTGCCGGCGACACCTTTTTCGGTACCTGCTGGCCTTTTAATAAAAAGAAATTCATTCCTGCCTGCATTTTATACACTTGCTGGGCAAGAAGTCGGAATTGCCAATCCTTGCCTAAGGGTCTCATTGGAGGGGTCGTAACTATTAGTGCAACGACATTATGCAACACGTTTTCAATGATTATGAAAGCTGATGTGGAGGAAAATAAGTGGACAAAGTTTAAGAAATATAAAAAAATGTTTTTTTTGTAAATTGTCGTCAGAAGTTTTCATTGTCCGGTGTTTTCTTTAACTTAGCCCAATCATATCTCTTTACTGAAAAGTTATATAAATATAAGATTCGGCAGTGTGGTAGATAAGCATGCGAAGAACGTAATGCGCAATTTTTGTCGCTCTGCCACAAGGATTTTTCGAGATAAAGACCTTCAAAGTAAAGAAAATAACGTTTCCTGGGCCAATTTTGAGGTTTTTTATAAAAACATCTACACTACACATTAAAACTAAAAATACCTGAGCAGAAGCAAAAACATGCATATATTTAGTTCAACGCACTATTCTGTCTTCAACGCACTATTCTTGCGGGATATCTGTGAACGTCACCGGCAAAACGGAATTGTATTTCGTCTGAATCTTGGCCCCAGTGTTACGGGCACGATTATGGAATGCATAAGATATCACTCGTGCATAGGAGATGCCACTCCTATGAAACCCTTTTCTACACGTATTTATCGGGGTTTATGAGGAACGATGTTTGCTGTTTTCAATTTAACTGGCCTCACGCAAACGCAGATCTTCTACAAGAAACAGAGAACTTGATTGCGGCTATGACTATGCAAAAGTAAAGCTACGCATATCTATTTTTTTTCATTTCTGATATGAGGAGAACATTTCACCATCCGACCTAATATAGGTCTGTGGTTTTTCCCATTTTCACAGTATGTAGCTAGTGAAACTTTGCAAATATATTTGTGTCGTTTATATTTTAGCAATTTCCGTCGGTATTCAGTGCATTGATGTATGTCTGCAACAAAATTATGTAGTCAGCGTCTTAAACTCAGTTACAATATGTATGCACCACGCCAAGCACACACAGAGACAGGTGTACGGATAGTATCTAAGACATTCCATTTATGTGACAGTAATGCATATTCAGGGCTTAACTTCGGCTGTCCAAGGAAAATAAAGTATATCCCGCATCGTCCTTCCATAAGTCCTACCTGATACATTAATTGGGAGAACAATTTCTAGAATGGTGATGAAGCTCGAGCTTACTCCAATAATAAGAAGAAGCCTGCGAATTCCTCGTTTGCGGAAAGAAACCTGAGCCATCCACACTGCTCTGTGAGCAGTGCTGGCCCATTAGTGGCACTCCGTCCGATGCCATCGTCCTTAGTTACGGAGATTGCACTGGACGTAGAATCCGGGCTATGTCAGGGTGAAGAAAAGGAGTGAACAGGGTAGAATACGAGAGCTCTCGTAAATAATGCTAACGGCGCACGCGTGTTGCCTCTGGCAACAAGAGAGGTAATGATAGTGCTGATGAGATCCCTTCGTTCTCTTTGTATGCTGCATTTTTTTTTCAACACCTTGGAGGTGATTTGGTGCGGGCATCACTGAGGCGCGTCAGTTTTATTCTTTCAGTGTTTTAAGTGCGAATGCACTTTATAAGCGACCCTGAATCCGCCGTCCCATAGCAACGGCGCGAGGAGCGGAGAGGAGCGTCTGTAGCAACGGCGCAGCGACGTCACGCCCCACGTGACTGCGCGCGCTCCGCCCCCCGCTCCGTGGCTGCGCGCGCCCCGCGCATTGCCTGTGGTGATGAAGGCCGGCGGCGAGACGCCGAACGAAAGCGTGCGAAGCGAGCCGAGCACCCCGAAGCCGATCTGGCGCGGGGACGCGCGATGCGTGAGCGAGCGCGGGCCCTCGAATTCGATCGGCCGGACGCGTGCTTCAAGCGAGACTTCCTGGACCGCAGCTTTGGATATAGCTGCGCGGTGTGCGATCGACTGTGGTTCGACAACAACCTGAGCCCCATCTCGGGCGTGCGCAACGCCGCCAACAAGTTGAACGCAAGTATGGCTTGGTGGGCTAGTTGGTATTGCATCTTAAAGGCTACAGCGCACAAAGACGGGGACAACAGAAGAAAACACAGGACGATCGGCGCTTCGTCCTGTGTTTTCTTCTGTTGTCCCCGTCTTTGTGCGCTGTAGCCTTTAAGTTGAACGCGTTGCGGGTTCTTTGGAACGAGTTCGGAAGACAGATCATCATCATCAGTAAATGTGCTTTGCACTTAAAACGGCCAGACCTCCGTGGGTCGGCTGGCGCGTGCTCTCTCGCTGCCGTCGCCTTCGCTCGGCTCTGCAGTTTAGTCGCGCGCGCCCCCTCATAGCATCACCCCGTGCTTCGCACTTCCTCATACTCCCCTTCGGGGAAATGCGGGTTTTTTATGTCTCGCTTTATTTTGTGTATGTACAGAGACAGGCGAATTCAAGGAAAAAGAAGGAATGTTAAGCAGATTTTACCCGGTTCGCTCCCTACGCGAAAGAGGGAAATAGCGAGAAAAAGAATAGCGATAGGACGAAGGAAACAGAGATCAAGTCATACGCACGCACACGTATCAGCGTTCACCGCCCACACCCAGACCGTCAAACCGAGCAATATTTGAGTCCTATTCCTTTGCAGTTGATTTAAAGGAGACTGGAATCCGAGATGTTAAAACAGGCTTGCAAGGACTTTTAATAGTGCATTTGTACTTGAAGTCACAACTTCTTGCAGACCAGCATCGACACGAAGACTTACGTGATAACTTTGTGCAACTGTAGGCCAGCCTAATAGACTGCGTCCAGCATTTCTTTTAGGTTGAGTAATCATTAAATATATATGGGGTTGCTGAAAATCAGCGCCATTTCAGTGGATTTCCTTTTCTCTCATCGGCACGATACAACACACAACTGCATTCCTAAGGGTGTAGTCAAGGTGTAAATCGTCCAATGCGGAATCAGTTGTGGGTGAGGGATGAGGGTGTTGGTATGAGAAAGGGACTTTAGGTTTATAATAGCTGTAAGTTATATTGAAAAATCGCAAATATTCGGAAATCCGCATGTTTGAGGAGTCCTTTCTGTACGAAGCGCGGAGTAAAAAAAAAAGGTCTATTTCGTTCTTCTGCGAGGCAACGGCGGTAGCCAATACAAAACACGCTTATCAGCCCGAAAAAATTCTGAGGGTAAAAACCTGATAAAATATCTTCTTAGAAAAATTGTTACATTTTGTTTCGTACGATTGCGGGTACGTTCGTTTCGACAACACATAAAACCGCGCGGCGACAGAAGATATTTGCCGTGATCCTCTTCATTTGTTTTCCCCTTCCCTCCCAAACACACAGAAGGCTATGGCACTTAATGAATCGCCATAACATTTCAAAGGCGCCGCATGCACGTGGTTAGTGTAGTGAGAGCTCTCGCCTATACTTTCCCATACCAGAACCCCCGTGCATGGTCTTGTTTCACGTACACCTTCATGTTGATTATATCCAGGGAGCTCGTAGATCGGCGACGTATGCATATTATCGTGAAGGAAGCTCCTTATATAAATCATAGAGTTACAGAAGCGTTTTCGGCGTCTTTGTGCTGGCTCTGTCAAAGGCGAATATGGGGTCCGCGTGGGAAAGTTTACTGGGCTTCAAGCTTGCGGAGTCAATCTGGCTATGCAAAAGACGAGGCGAAGTCTGCGAAGAAAGCAGAGCAACAACGACTGCAGTGGCGCAACCAGCGTGCCGCTGTTGATATGAGCGATTAGCGCGTTCCACTATACACACGATCTCAATTAACGGCTGTATGTACAGTACCCTACGCGGAGCGGGCAGTCGTCGCCAAGCTAACAGGGTATAACACTTGGTTCCGATTAGTGCCACAATCTCCCTATTTTTGTCTCACCTTACAGTCTCTCTTTGAACACAATTGATTGCGGCGCCTGCTACCACACTATTGATATCACTTATCGCACTAGAGCTTCTATCTATGAGTCTAGGCGTTCATCTAACCAACGTTCTCAGAAACGCTTTCGCCGCCTGGGTGATATTCTGTTTATGCAGCAGTTGCCTAATGTGCGGCCCTACGCCAACACGGCAGAACCGTACATTGTTTCAACATCGTTTGTTGATTCCAGGCGCAACGCTAAACACTACCAATGGTGATAACCCTTCGCTTATTAGATTACATCTCAAGAAATGCCGCCGTATTTTTCAAGTCCAAGGTTTCTGTTCTAGATCAAAGCAAACATTCTATAACCTTCATTTCTCCCTACGTGCTGCTGCGTTGCCAAAAATCTCACACCGGACATGAGGGCAACACCCGTATCTTTGATAACTCTGCTATCTGCTCAAATTGTAACAGCGAAGCTGTAAGTCAAATCATGAAAACGACTATCCTCGGGAGAAAAGCTCACCGCTCCGTTGCGATAGCAACCGCCACAGCTGCGCACCGCCTGGCCTCGCCGCGCCTCGCTACCGTGGCGTCACGCCAAGCCGCGCATGCGCCGAAGCCAAGCCGACGGAGGAGCCGAGGCACTTCACTACTGCGACAGCTGTGGTGACGTCACGCCGAGCCGCGCATGCGCCGCAGCTGTGTAGAGACTGAGATAAGTTTGAAAATTGGTGTCACCTGGCAACCGTTTCCTCCATAAAATACGTCATATATCGAGTTACTGCGCATATTGCTGCCTTCGGAATCGCTATAAAAGAGCCGCGACTCGTGCCGAGGCAGTTCTGGCCATGGGCTCCCCGAGGAAGATCCGTACACCCTAAGAAGAGGCTGCTTACCGCGAAGCTCACAACGTGCAGTCGATCGCGAACGTAGCTGTCGACGAATAACAGATCCAGTCTTCGTGGCAAACGAAGCAGCTGGTGAAACGCCGACCGCAGGCAGATCCAGACTATACTCGGCGTTAGAATGAGCGGGAAGCGGCGAGGAAACCAGCAATGCGCAGGGAATCCGGAGTCAGTCGAGTCGAGTTCGACCGGCGAAAAGTCCGTGCGAGCACCGATGGAGCCAACGCCAGATTTCCTTTTGAGTTTCTGGCGCTCGAGTTGGGGCACTTGTGTGAGGTGTATGATAGGCTTCGGTTTAACGCAAAGTTAGCTTCAATCAGCTCCATGCGTTGCAATGAAAAGCGCGCCAATGCCTATCGAGTTCTACAGGAAATGTTCCCGGAAGAGAACGACCAAGGTGAACTGATGATGTGCTGTACGTGCCGCGACAGTTGTGCGTGTAGCCTTTCGTGAGTTTAGCGCCAGCAATAGCCTTAAGTATCCTGTCAAGCCTGCATCTCTACAACGACTCAACGAGGTCGAAAAGCGAATAGTGTCGACGAGGATAGCGTTCATGAATATTCGGCGTCTCACTCCTGGTTCCGGGCAGTGTGATAGGGGGACAAGTGATTAACGTGCCCAACGACGTACAAGAAGGAGGAAGGAAGAAACAAGCGGAAAGACATGGAGGTTATCCAGATCTTAGACTGGCTGGCTACCCTGTGCTGGAGGAAGGGGTAAGGGGGATAAAAGATGATAGAAGAGAGCTGTTAGAAAAAAACACACAAAAAAATACACTACTCAGTCTGTCGCCAAGACCAGCTGTCCGGAAGAAGCGCAATAATGCTTTCGAAGCCTTCTGTGCTGATGACGGACTCGGCCAAGGTCCCAAAACCCTTTGTTCCGACAAACGGCGATAATCAAGTTTATCTAGCGCATACGAAAATTCTTCTCTTGGCTCACTGAAACGGGGACACTCACACAGAAGACGGGACATCGTTTCTTCATGGTTGCAGTTATTACATGTAGATTTGTTGGCCATTTCAATCAGACAGGGGTAGGCATTTGTGAAGGCCACGTGAAGCCACAGGTGGCACAGAAGCGTCTCCTCAGCTCGCGATAGTCCTGATGGAAGACGGAGCTGGAGATTGGGATCCAAGTAGTGTAGACGAGCGTTGGTGAATTCCGCCGAGTTCCACTGCGCAAGTGCGAGTTGATGTGCCAGCGAACGATGTCTTGTAGCTGCGTCGGTTCTGGAGAACGGTATATCTGCAGAACTCGGGAGTTGCCAGTACCTTGTACTTCGGTGTGCCAAGATATGCGCGACTTAGTGCAAACTTCGCGAATTTTTAAAGACGATAGTCGTTCTTGGGTAACCTAAACGCAGAAATTTCGGTCACAAAGGAAAGTTTATTGAACCTGTACACGCGAGTGCATGAGACGTTTATAAACAAACACTTATAAATTACGTGAGTGTAACTTACAAAAACGCTATACGTGTGTCCGTCTTTCTGTTTGTCTGTCCGTCACTCGATACAGCCACCCGGCCGAAGTTTAACCACTTGCTGAACTCCCGGCCATCTTGAACTGGTAGCGCCGTTCATACTTGTGAACATTGTGATCAAAAACCAAATGTTATGCATATCTGAGGTGCAACATCAATAAGGAAGTATTAGGTGGTGTGTTCCGTTACTAGAAAATACATGGAAACGTAATTTTAAAGACCCTACTGTTTCTTAGGCTGTGCTGAAAATGCTAGTCTTTCTGAGCTGCGCTGCAAATGTGACGCTATGAGCCAGATGCAGCAATTCAACATAGAGGGGGAGGACTCATGTAGTACGGCCGGCAGAAGTCTGTCGTCTTTCGGCGACATTTTCAGCGAAGCACGCAGATACGCGGCCAATATTAGATGCGAAAGCATCTTATGCTCGGGGCAGTGTCTGTTCTCTTTATTTGGGCAAACTTGTGCCCGGGAAACGAAATATCTAACTGTAAGCAATAGACGCTGTAAACTGATAGCGGCGAATACAGCGTCAATCGTCGATAAACTGGTCATCGGCAGAGCGTGTCGTCTTTTATAAAGCAGTCGTCGATCATTCGAGCGTTATCACTGGTGCTCGCGTAAGCTCTCGAATAAACTGACTTTTCGTGGCCTGCGCGTCATCGTGACAGAAAAATCTTGGACAGTCGTGAAGCTTCCCAACCATTGCGGCATGGTCTACGCCGAGCGTTGCTAACAGTCGTCAGTAATGGATAAGTGGCTGAGCTGGCCAGCGGGCCCAGTGGACGAGCGGAGAGGGCATCGGGGCACAAGACGAAAGGAAGAGCAATATTTTAAAGGGCTTAGCCTCGACCCAGTCGACCCTTTTCCGTCTTCGTTTGCGTGTGCTTAGATAATTCAAACCATGCATTTCAACCAAGTAGCCCAGTCGTCGATTCTCTTCCACTCGTTCCAGCGGAACGAAGGACGCACCTCGCGCTGCGCTAAGTGTGAAGGCGCCTCCGCTTGGTTTCTCCATCGTTTTGTAGCCCAGCTAACCGCGTATCGACAACACGCACTTTCCAAAGATGCAAAAGTTAGGCAATTCCATCCACGTCTGTGAACACGTGATCAAATGTAATGTGTACGGACAAGATGTCAAAGCACCACGTAATTTCTCAAGTTTCTTGTGTCATCTTCTCTCCAATATCGAATTAAATGATCAACATGATCCTGTAGGCCTCGGAGCGTCAGCTCGCGGCCTGGCACCCGTCTTAAGCTTTCGATGATTTGAACCCATTTTCGGCCATCTCTAAACAGCCTTCTCTTCAGAGGTCTTCTTCGGTTACAAAGCACCGCCGGGACTTTTCCGCCTGGAGGCGAGCGAGCGCTGCATTCGCAGGTACTGCCGACAGCATGCTACGGCCGCTTGTACTGGGGATCTCCATCTGGTTTCGCGAAAACGCTGGCCCGCTCGCCATGCTCCGCTGAGCAAGGGATTCGGCTCGCTCCGTAAAGACGCTGCTGCCCCAGCGTGCCGCGCATGCGCAGTTGGCGTGTCGGCTCGTCAAATGGCCCGCTGAGCCGCTAAGCTATATTATTCTGTAGCTTTTGCGGCTGGCACTCGAATACATCAAAATAAAGTTTATAAACGCGCGTGGCAATACGTATGTCATCACAAGAGCACTTTCATTTAATTCAAACTTTTTGGGGCTCGCTCTTCTGGAGTTTCGTGTTTGGCACGTCTTCTGGGTCAGTCTCTTGGCCAAGTTAAATCTTGTTATAATAAAAGATGCACAGGATCTACCAGTTCTATATTCCGCAGCAGTTGGTACCGCTTATGCATATAACTCACTATATTTGTTCATTTTGGCTCGTCGCTCAGCCATTTAGTGGACCTTGGCTTATTCTTCCCTGAAGCACGTTTCCTTGGTGAAGGCCAGAATAGACAGAATAATTGAAGCAATTGGAACCACATTGTCCATTCATCAAGAAGCAGTCAGCTGCATGAAACTGATTTATGAATGCTATAGACTTTTACGAAGGTATTCAATGATGTTTCCCCAATAAGGTACTGCCATTAGGCGCAGGACTAAATGTTTCTTAAAAATTTTCATCGCAGTTCATTCGAACCTAATAAGATGTATCTAAGGTCTACCACCGCAGCAGACTCAACGAAGGCGAGGCGACTGGCACATACCGCTCTTATCACGTGTCGAGTAAGACAGTGAAACAACTTCATTAACAGAACCAGCGGATTAAGGCTTGGGTTTAGGCCGTGCCAAGGGCTGAGGAGAGATTCTGTCTTCCAGCCGCCACTCGGGATCTCTGGATTGACCAGATCTCTCTTGCAGATCTAAGATTGTGCAAATATATTTCATATTTTATGACTAGACTTTTAGGTTTAGGTAACTATCCTCTTTAATTCTTCTACATTCTCTTAGCTATATGGCGTTATTGTCGAAATTACTCTTACATGCACTTTGCTGATTTAAAATCGAAACATCAGTCTTACTTTGGGGGGATTTTCCTCAGGCCCCACAATAGTTACTGCACCCGTGGTACATTTTACCGCTCACTCTTACACTTTCTGAACGAATAAAATTTGTTCGAGTATCATTGATACCTCTTAACACTATGCTTACAAGCAAGCTTTCGGGATCCTAACCAACATGCTTGTCTCTTCACCTATGCTGCCACTACACCTCCCCGCGTGATGCAGGTATTATGTTCTCGCTGGCTTCTTTTCTCACAGCAACTGGCGCATTGAACTTTAACTTAGACTTTGCCGCAAACCAGCTTGATCCCGGAAGGCCCTAAATGCTGACGTTTTTGCATTGTTAAGAAACATCGAAATTTCTCGCGAACATAGTTTCATTATTTCACCCCTTATTTGTGTAGTCTGACTGTCTCGAGTCCGCTGAGTGCTGGTGAACGTACTGCCGTTAATGTAGACGCTGTCATCTCAAGCGAAGTATAATTGCAAAATGGTGCGTGTCTCCATTTACTCCGACTGAATCGTATGCAAACAGAAACATGGTTAAGCTTTCATATTTGTCATGTTGGTGAAAAAAACTTAATTAGCAGTGTGAACTTGACGTGTGTCAGTTGATTGCAGGTGTTTTCATATGCCCTGCTTGTGTACGCTGAGTGTTTTCATTGTCAACGGTCGCATTGCAAAAACAAGCTGAACACGATTAGCGCACAAGGATGTGTTCATATAATCTCTTCGCCACGGTGCGCGGTGATTATGTTTTCTGCTTTTTTTTCGAACACGAAAAATCGAAATCACTGGGGTTTTCGTGTGGACAAAAGCTAGTTATTAATAGCAGGTTGACCATATTTTCCTTCGCGTAATAGAAAGTGGACGTGAGGTCTGACAGTAATTTAACTAAGAAAGTACCTAATATCACACCAGAGTGCGACGTATTTCTTGTGCAAAAACATTCTCTTCACCTAATTAGGGCCCAACTAAAACCCAGCGCGCAGGAACAACGCTAAAAGAATAAACGAGCTAATCTTACTCGCGTCTTCTTTGTCTTCTTGCTGCCTTTTCTGTACACCTTGGCTGAGTGTTGCTTAGTTCGTGTTTAGTTTTATTCCTGGCCTATATTATCTGGCTTTCCATCCAGTCACGTCCTAATTAGGCCATAATGCGGGCCTCACCCACATCTGATAACATTAATTTTTGTTCCGCCTTTTCTCACCACTTTCATCATCCGGTGGAATCATTTCTTCTGTTTACTGCTGAGCCGGTATCGATTCTTATTAGCGCTATAATTACATTTGAAAAAAAGCCAAGGCGTACTACATGAGTGGTTATTATGGCCGACTCATTAAATCCGTAGTGTTAGATGACCCTATAGTTTAAGTATTAACCAATCGAGTCATCAGCGGAAATGCCACGTACGAGGCCTGTTTGAGGTTAGGGACAGCTAAACGGAGCCCTGTAATAGATTATAAAATACACAAAAATTATCTGTAATATTTGAAACATTAGTAAATCCATCGCAAACCTACAAAATCGCCATGGATATGTTCCACGTTATATTGCGCCAAAAATTTCTTCAAAGAAAAAATGCCGCATTTAGAACCATCTTGTAAGATATAATGTATAATAGGCAAGTAGTGGCAAGTAAATTAATTTCATTCAAGGTATTCACTTACCTCCCACATCTATTGCTATTTAGGCCAATGGGGTATGGAGATAACAGGATATTACCGGGAGCGGCATTCTTATTGTGGGCATCAATAATGTAGCCAGTGCTCATAGTAGTGGTTATACTGCTGTTACTTTCTGTGCAGTTCGTTTCGCTAGGTGTTGGGCAGCCCACTAGACTTAGCGGGCAGCCCACTAGATCCAATAGTAGCGAACGCAACGTAGCTAAATTGTCTCCTGTCGCTGTTACCATTGCCATCTCTGTATGAAACACGTCTGGAGAAATGTTAACGAATAATTATTTGCCATCCATAAGTAAAATCACGCACACATTCTGGCGTGCGTGCCACTTCGGTACAGCTTCACTGCTAATGTGGACCCAAGCTTTCCCAGCTTAGGTCCCATTTGAGAGGCAGTGAGAGGCCTGGCTTGCGAGCAAGGATCGGGAGGGCCAAGTTGCTCTGCTCGATCAGGCCTAGCGAGCCACCAAGACCAGTGGGGCCCTGAAGTAGGGGACCGACCCACCTTCGCCCTAATTTTCTCCAGTAAAATGAAGCTTATACTACTACTACTACTACTACTACTACTACTACTACTACCTTTGATAATACAGCTCTCACCTATATGTGATAGCAATTGCTGCTTCATGTGATAATGTATGCCTCACATTAAATTAGTGGCGAGTAAATGTTATGAGGAAAGCGATATAGCACACATAGATCTGCATTATAAGCACCACTGAGCTGCTCGAGTCAGAATTGGACGGAGGAATGTCGTAATAAGTGTGGCTTTCCCAATGTAAGCTAAGGAATTACTATGCTTAAAGGCAGGCTTTGGAAATTAAAAAAAGTACAATTTTTTGGATTCTTTTATTATGGCAGTCTTAGATAAGTGGGCGATAGGCTTGGCGTCTGTACTTTTTATAGTTGCGTTAAAAATTAACAATGTTTCGGAATTTCACGGGCCAAATTGATGGTTTAATTACAATGCAAGCCACGCTGTTGAGGGTGACTTTGGGTTAATTTCGATTTTCTTACAGGTGCACTTGTCTAAGTAGGCAGGTGTTTTTGCATTCCGCCCCAAGCATAATGTATCCATCATGACTTTCTCTCGAGCGTCGTTGCATTTTGAAGATGTCTTGCTCAGTAAGCGGACTATTTTGGCAAGAGCTGTGGCTCCAAGCGCGGTATGTAAGTTATCGAGATAGGGACTGAGCCATCTCGTTGCCTGGGATGCCCTCGTGTCCTGGACACTACACGATTCCATGTGCTTCTTGGAGTACGTCGACTAGTATTCTTAGATGCAAGACGCGTTTCATCTCTTCTGTAGCAATGCGCTTTTTGCTGGACTACCCAGCAAACATTATATTACCCAGCAGAACATTACAGTTCTCTAATGAAAAGTCACTGTTTCGCGGCAAGGGCAAAGAACTAACTTGGAATGCTATACCAAGTAACGCAAGCAGTTTCCTCCTTTAGCAACCGATTTGGCATAACTCTACGAAACGCTAGCGTATGCGAACGCGCCCGCTGAAGAAACTGAAGTAATGTTCGCGCTGTATAGCGTTTTAACGCAAGCTAAGCTGCGAGAGCACGCACGGAGGTATGATCAGTCTGCTTATCCCTATGAAAATAAGGAGCGCGTGACCACACCCTTTAGGTAAAACTACGCAGTTCCTGTTGGAACGACGCAATCCCCCTATCGGGGACCCCCAACCCCCTAACCCTAAGGGCTTTCCGCGCAAATTAGGACGGGCGGAGCGTTTGCGGTCTGCTGGAGCCGCTAACGTCAGCTGCCCCCGCAAGCTTTCACTAGCACATTGAATGTACAACGTGAGGTGGCAACGTTAGCGATGTGGACTATATACGGAACCTCACGGCGACGGCGCCTGCATAAATTCGCCAGGAGTATCCGTGTACTTTTTGTTGTAACTTCCCCTTCACCAACCTTGCAGACGACGTTTTATCATCATCGTGATTGCTCCTCACGAGCTGCGGCTCGCTCTAGGACACGAAGCGTCAGTTCTTTTTCATTCATGTTCCATTAAAAGTGTTCGTTCGGACGTGCCGTCTACTTTTCTGCACGACAGTCTGGTAGCCGGCGGACCTTGAGGTCCACCACACTATTTATAGGAATAAAAAAAAGGAACTCGGAGGTGCTTCGAGCGAGTTCGAACACACGAGCAGAAATGTCGCTTTGAAAAATAAGGTTGTACAAATTCGCCCATGACCCACAAGTGCGCAACTGCAGTCTACAAATTCGTCGCTTTTTAAGTGACCTTGCCGAATTTAAAGGATATTTTAAGCAGGTGATACTTCACATATAGGCAAGCAACCATATTTCACAATGTGGTAGTCGCACTGGCTCAGTGGTTCGGCGCTCTGCCGTTGACCTGAAACACGCGCGTTCCATCCAAGCCGCGGGGTTCGCGTTGTGATAGAGGCGAAATGACAGAGGTTCGAGTATTGTGCCATGTCGGTGCACCTTCAAGAACTCCGCGTGATCGAACTTGTTCGGAACGCTCCACTACGGCGTCTCTCATATAGCCTGAGTCGCTCTGAGACGTGAAACTCCATGAAGAAACCAACCAATATTTGAGGTGCTTCTCTTTTGCATTTGGTAGACGATAATCCAATATAAGTGTACAACTGACAAATTTTACGTATTCAATATTCCCCTGCTTTAAGCCCCTTTTTAAGTGGACTGGCGCCTACTTTTGCAGCGAAAGCTGTTATGAGATCATTTCACCGGCCGTTTTTGGTGCCGTAGTTGTCCGCCGCCGCCGCCGGTGTCCGTAACCAGTATCGCTCGAAATAAGAAAAAAAAACGAAATAAGAAAGAAATTCCAGGATGGAACGAGGTTCGAACCTGGGCCCTCTGCGTGGGAGCGCAGTATTCAACCTCTGAGCCATGCCGGTGCTTGAAACTGCTTTGCAAAAAGGTCCTATACAGGCTTCATGTCGGGAAGGAACCACATTAGCATATGCAATATAGCGTGGTAGAAGAGTAAAATAAGCACCAAGAGTCGCACAACGCGAATTTTGTAACAAGGCGTCACACAATGCGAATTGCGCAACGAGTAGGTTGTTGAATGCTTCCAACCCATTACAAAGGACTCTGCCATAATTCTTCATCGTCATCAGGCACAGCATCAACAAAGTGCGCATAATGCCTTACATGGGTTTAGCAGGTACCAACGCTCTCCGTAGAATGACGAAAAATGGCAGAGTGCCTGCTGCCCTACTTCTCAAAAATTACAATGATTTATAGCGTAGTGGGTTTCTCGCAAGTGCACTTGTAGTGGTTGCCAAGGAAGCCCAAGCGCATGATCCACTTCCTCGGGGTCTCAGTAAAATTACAATGATTTATAGCGTAGTGGGTTCCTCGCAAGCGCACTTGTATTGGTTGCCAAGGAAGCCCATAAGCGCATGATCCATTCCCTCGGGGTCTCAGTAAAGTTCTTCGCCCCCCCCCCCGTCTGTCTCCCACGTCAATGTATGCTATACAGCATGATGGGAGAGGGAAATAGCGACCGGGCGTCACCCAATGCAAATTACATAACTGGTGGGCCGTTTAAAGATTGCAACCCATTACAAAGGGCTGAGCCATAATTCTTCATCGTCATCAGTCGTCGCGTCAACAAATTGCACATAATGCCTTACAGACGTGTAGCTGGGGCCTCACTTCTCCGCAGAATGAACAATAATGGCTTAGTAGGTGCTTCCCAACTACACAAAAATTGTGATTTATGACGTAGTGGGTACCTTTCTAGTGTACTTTTATTGTAGCCCCGAGAGAGCTTAACGGGCTCTAGAAACGCCGCTCTTCCAGCCTTCGCTGTGACTGTGCTGCGGTTTCAGCGCAGGCCTGGCGTTTTTTGGTTTTGGTTCATCAGAGGCGGTGAGATGTACTTTCCTCTACTTTTGTTCATTTTCCTGTTATCTGGCGATTGCTGCATCTTCAATGAAAGACTACGACTAACATTTCCTGGCATTTGTTTGGCTTCATCATCGGTTGGTTTCTTATAGTTGGCTCTAGCAAAGATAAAACTGGCCCCTTCATCAATTCCGGTCTTTCGTCCGGTCGCCTGCTTAGAAACTTAGCGATGCTAAATTCTACGATGTACTTTTTGTCATTCCTTGATTTCCTTTTTCGTAGTTGGCAACATATTATAAACAGAGGTTTTCCCTCCTTTCTCGAATGGACAGAATTCGCTTACGGAACGAAATAAACGTTTATCATCACCACCATTATTGTCTACAACTTTTTTCCCTGAGCCCAGCCATCATGCAAGCATATATATCACACCTTTTACTTATTGAAATGGTCAGTCATGCACTTTGACCTTTACCGACTCCAAGTCTATCGTGACGTGAGAAGTACATGCGTAAAGATCGTGTAAACCAACAGTCAGGCGGCCATGTCTCAACATATGTCTTATCTGGGCGGCTACTTCCTGTGGTGGCAATCATCATTATAATAGGTTTTTCCATGATTCTACTAAACATAGCTGAATTTGCAACGTTCTCGGTAGCCTGTAGTACTGTAACTACACCAACAATATAAGCAGCGGACAGTGTGGTCGTGGCCGACAAGAAAAGCGTCGTTAATTCGAAAACAAAACGCCCCTTTGGTAAGCGGCCGCTTGCGTAGAAGAAGAAACAACTAGAATAACAACAAGAATCAAATGCGCTCGCCGGTGTTTGCTGAGATTTGGTGGCGGCCGCGAATGGCCTTCGTGCGGATAAACGCGTAGCATTTATCGATTTTTCCCTCGTAAGGCCACTGCGGCGCAATATCAGGCTGCTAACAGCCGGGAGAGAAAAGCCTGTACTATCAGTGCTGGACAATTCGGTAATCAAAAAAAGTACGCTACTAATTTCAGTCTCTCTCAATTACCGGAAGAAAAATCGCAGTACTCCAAAAGCAACCAGGTTATTTCGCAAGCGAGAACAAACGGGATGGTTAGAATATTTCTTTTTGAACTTTAGTAAAAAGAGGCTTCGTCACCCTTACGCTCTGAAGTCTTTATTGTTGAATCATTTCACTGTCGCATCAGCACGACTTGACTTTATGATGTATCAGCGCGGCTAAGTTTTTGTAATTACTAAAAGACACTCAGAATGAAAAAATAAGGTGCGTGCGTGCCGTAGATGTAAATTTTCGTTCAAACGCTTTCTACGAGAGTGCTCTATAGTAATGTGAAAGACAAGAAACTTAGCGAACCATAATACATGCCTCAATGCTGCAAATAATATCGAGTCAAGCTACTTCTTACAACTAAATTTTGTTCACTGCTGTGCGGCCCTTATTTTTGTTCACGCTTTTCTAACTAATCCGACGTAAATGGTGATTTTCATTTTTGTCGCTTCTGCATTTGTACGCTTTCTTTTTCGTTGTAATACTTCCAGTCTTCCTGATCTGTGTTCATGTTCCTCCTCTTAAGTTTAGTTGAAGTTCAGCTGCAGTTTCTCCTCTCCATCCATGTGTGTAAGCAAGTGTTGTACGCTTTTTGCTAACTGGTATTAGCGTGTTTTTTTTAATCTGAAAAATAAAATCTTGGGAATGCAGGTTAAATTAGAGCCGGCTATCCCATCAAGATGATAGAAACACACGAATTCTTCGCTTATTTTCTTGTCCGTTGTTTTTATGCGCGCTTAATAATAAGAACAACAACAGCAATAATAATAATATAATAATAATAATAATAATAATAATAATAATAATAATAATATAATAATATTAATTATTATTATTATTATTATTATTATTATTATTATTATTATTATTATTATTATTATTATTATTATTATTATTATTAATAATAACATAATAGCTGTATATTTCAAGCGGATACACTTGAAGATATTTGTTGGTGGTCTTGAGCCACATCCCTTATTTTTATCTGTCATTGCGTTAATTCCTGAAAGGGGTTATGTCTACGACGCTAAACTTTTCTTTTTCGTCATCGTGTTAATCGGATGTAGTTCATTTATTTTATTTATTTATTTAGTTAGTTATTTATTTCTGTAAAAATATCCTTCATGGTTATGCTTATGCCGAGGCCCTATTGCGAGACAACCACTTTCAGTAAGAATGCCGCTTTGCGTAACGTAAAATCTCGCCTGTTCAATGACTGAAGCGTATGCGGCCCGCCTTTCGTCAAACAGCCAATTAACGCTCACTGCAAGCGATATTGTGGGGTTATCTTCAAAAGTGATCGTATCAAAATACGTCCCCTTGTTACGTTTTCGTTACAAAATTACCCACCTAATTGCAAGTTAGTAAACCGTATTGCCAGCATATTAAGTTTATTATGCTTCCCAGGAGAAGATCATTGTCAGCTCATCGATTTTTCCATTTTACTTCTTATAATACTTTGAGTGCGCAAGTTTGAGAAGCTACCGAATACATACCATTAGGGGGACCCTCTTTTTCCTTTAACGAAAACTGCATAGCAGCCTATTTTCACAATATGCGAGGGCATGTGGGAGTGAGTGGTAATATCTGTAGGTATTTGGTGTATGTGAAGGTTCGGCAAAGAGTGCAGGGAACGTTCTGCTGTTTATTAACATCGAGGGTTTCACTTGAAATCCTTTCAGAGAATATGCCTGCATAGAGCACCGTTGAAGCCTCACCTTATTCATTGAACCAATTTGCAGTAAACAGTGTACCGACTGCTTTATCTCTAACATGTTTCTTCGCTCTACCGATTCCATATTTATCGCGTACCCTCCTCCCTGCATCCCCTTTAAACACAGCATGACCTAGGAAGCAGATTGGTCATTTCGTAAAGACTGGTTATCCCGCTTTGCGTGCAGTGCATGCGTAATTTCTTCGTGGACTCTAATCACTGAAGGCTGCCGTTTTTTGAGATATTTGTTTTCTCCCCTATGGCTATCCAACGCAGTCTTTGACGAAGTTCGTTCAATGCAGGTGGCTATGACGTTATTGCCAAGTGATTTTCTTCTAGTCGGCACGAACGTCCGACGCAAGGCCATGAGCGGAGAACTGAGAGTTATGCCTTGATGTTAATATAAGCGACAGTCGGATTCGCATCGTTTAACCCTCGTGACAGTGTGCATATAGCGGGATGATAATTTCCACAACAATAACAACACCCAACCACTCGTATTGGTTGTTCTTGCATAAGAATGTGCGGCACTTCACAGTCTTCAGGCCCCACATTAAAGACTTAACGCATTGGATGGTGGGAAATGACTTTCGCCGTGTAATAGGCAGGCCGTAATTTCCAGTCGCGCAAGCTCAGAAGTATCGTTAGTGTGAAGTACGAGCAGCTTGTGCCAAAGGCGACGGAGGCGTCACTAAGATTTCCCATGAATAGATGTACTTCCTTCAAAGATACATCCCGGCGTTCAATAGCAGACGATGTTCACCTCATCACGTTTGCTTCTGTGCACGTGGTCAGCCACGCTTCCTCCCCCTGGCTCCATTCTTTGTGGTGTACCTATTTCGTCCAAACTAATGCAATAACAGCGCACGTATTTCCGAGACTTTAAACTTCTTCAGCTTCAGCGATGCGGCGCTTTCTTCGTGTGCAGCGCACACCGGAGCACGGCCGACGCTTTCAGTGAATCGAACGATCCTTCCCCGCCTGCCAGTCAGCTTTACGAGACCCGCTCAACGTGTCTTCCAAGCGCCATCGATCGCCAAGACTCCATGCATTGGCACGCTCTAACGCAGTTACCCGGCACCGCCACTGTTTGTCTGCTATTTGCCCAAGTATTGTGTCGTTTTCGCCGAGCTGAAAGCCAGAAAGAAACGCTTTCTTTACATTTTTGTTTTCTTTCTCAATCTCTCAGCTAACGTCGTTTCTTTGCAGCAAAACTGTCTACGGTAAAAATAAAACAGGCGCGTTTCCGCGCGAACGCGATGTTGCTGACAGAGCCGTCAGCAGTGCTAATAAATTGTACCTGCGGGATTCCGCTTTTGGGACTAAAGAAAAAATGTACTTCGAGCAACATTTCTGAATGTTGTAGTTGTTTTTTTTTTTCTTTTATGACGGGCTCGAATTTTCGCGGTGAATAACTAGTTACCTTTGTTGCTCCTGATCCCTTTTTTGTTACTGCAAAATGAAAGAAAGTTCATTTGTTCAAAAAAAATGAAAAAAAAAGCAGGATGGTTAGTAAACATATAAATGCATGCAAAATGCTACTTCCAGACAATGCCAGGAAAAGATTACGTTGAAGTAAACCCTTACAGGTACCTCTATTTTTATTCCAGACATCGTTAAGCTATGCTCAAAAATAATGACATCACTCGATTGCGCAAACCAAATTATTGCACAATTGCTTTTGCTTACGTGCGACGTGGTCACTAACTGAAAACGGCAGGAACGAAAACACAAATTACATGATTTCAGACTGATAATAGACACTGGCGACCTTTGTACATTACTTCGCCTCCAAACTATAATAATTTAATGTTGCTAAAAAGCAGCTTGATGAGCGGATGGAAAAAAAAACTCTAGTAAGATCCTTCGGAACGCGCTCTAGCGCGTAGCGGGCCGCTCTCACATCGGAACAGAAAGACCAAGACTCTGCGAATGAATAAATTAATGTCATTACTTCTACTGAGTTCAATTTTCAGTGGACATTTTTGCAGCAGTGAATAGAGCTTTCATAGAATTCGTCAGAAGGTTCTTGTGGAATAATGCTTTCACGGCATTTGTCTTTCGGTTTATTGTGGTCGCATGTACGCCACAAAACTATCTAATTTCTCCTCTATTTTATGAAGACACAATAACCATAAACTCCTAAAGCCTGTTGTTGGGTTAGTTAACTCGCGCTGCGCAAAATTGTGACAACGCAACACAAGGTCAAAAAGCAATGACAGGAAAGAGAGTCCACTTGCGACTACACTTATTTAAAGAAGACGGGATCTTTCCAATACCCGCGTACCAGGAAAAAAAAAACACCGTGGTAAGAGTGTTATTGGAGACCTATTTTGTCAATGTGAAACGTGATGTCCGCATTAGTGATACGTCGTTCACCCTGCGCAGAGCTGAATTTCAATTTTTTGAGAGCACGATTGCATAAACTTGTCGTTATGTTTGATTATTCCGCTCAAACGCAATTTCGCATCAGGCTGTATTTTATATAAGAGAACATATATCCTTCAAATAAATCTATTTGCAAGCTGACTATCTTTCGTGTCCTTGTATTCACATTGTGTTGCGTTTCTACCATTTTGCACAACTAGAAACTAGCTCCAACGAATTGGTCTGTTGCTGGCGCTTCATTCATCAGGAGTTCCGTGGGCCTCTATCATACCTCGACGGTTTCTTCTCTGCTAGCGTGTAAGGCCAAATCAGCTGTGACTTTGGTCTTGTAAATGCAATTCCTATACTCTGTCTAAAATGTACAACACTGCGATTGGGGTTCACGTGCTTTCACTAGGACTTCTTACGCAAAATAATAATTGTGAATACGGGCGAGGGGCCATTGCATAGCGCAAAGCGTCATAACTAGTTGCTGTGGAGAAATCGGGAAGCCTTGAGAGCCGTGCAGCACATAACATTATTGCTGGACTGCGCTACCAGTTCTGTTCCAAACAATGTTCATTATAGCGCATTAGATACGGGCGCTTGTTTTCCATCACCCACCGCTATCACTGACGCGCTGTAGCAGTCAGTGTCTTTTTCTATTCTGCTTCGCCTAACTATCTATCACGGCAGCATAATGCAACCTGTCTTTCAGCATAATGCGATCCGTCGTGCATATCGTCAAAGCTACACTAAAGTAAGTTCAACCTCTCTGCAAGCCCGCCCTTGCTATAGTGTTCTGTCGCAGTGGGAGTGGCCCGCGGCGTTGCTGTAAAGAAGTAGCGTTTGTCAAGACCCAAATAAAGTTCTCTGTCTGTCTGTCTGCCTCGGCGTGAGGGGACTCCAGAATAATTATGACCATCTGGGCTTAGTTAACATGTGCCTAAACCTAAGCACACGCGAGCACGGCACTTCACCGACATCTAATTTCGGCGACCGCGTCAGGAGGCTGAAATTGCATGCTCGAACTTACGCCCGTGTGTTCGATTTGTGGCTTTAAAGGCAACGTCTAGCCAGCTGAAAGCAGAATTTCGCGTACATCTAGGTTAAGGCTCACGTTAAAGGTTGTCAGGTAGACAGAACAAACTGCCGAGCCTTCAATTGATTCTTCTCGCATAGCCCAGTTATATTGCACTTACAACGCTGAATTCCATTACAGTGTGGATGCATAATAATGCTTCACAACAATTAAAATAACGGTTCAGCAAAAATGTTGCGCTTCTCATTCACTTATACACTCTGGTAAGCTATCATTCTGCCTTGTGCCTAATTGACACAACCATTGCTGCGGCTGACTTCTATTGCGACAGCAATTATATGGACACTATCGGCAGGTTTCTGTCATCGGCGTCGCCGTCCGGGTCCGGATATATATATATATATATATATATATATATATATATATATATATATATATATATATATATATATATATATATATATATAATATATAAAGAAGCCACAAAGAAACATATTTCAGACATTCCGACGCGCGGAATTGAATGGGCGACCTCTCGCTCCGCAGCGCGCGGCGTTAGGCGGTTAGGCCACGAAGAGTACCGTCTTATAGCATGCTAACGGTGAGCTATTTATATATACCATCTACTTCAGCATGCTTTCTGGCTCACCAACGAGATGGCGTGAAGTGCGCGAGGGGCGCGCTTTAAAGGTCGTCGCCCCGCTCGTAGTGACGCGCTCACGCCTCCGTGCACTTCGCCCTACAGGGCATGGTCGCCTGCGCGCGCGCTTTTCTCGTGGAGGGGAGGTGGGGGTGGGGGGAGGGTCTGTTTGTATGTTTCGGTGCTTTCACCGCGATATCTGCGCTGAAGTTACAGATCGTACGAAGGTCCCTTCGCTCGCTGCAGCGGCCGCGTTTGTGAAACGAGCGCGTTGTTCAAACAGAAATAAGTAACAACTACGGCAGTTGTTAGTTCGCGCTCGTCCTGTGTATACCTGTGCGTTCGTTGCATGCGTCCTTTATGTTTGAGCAGCGCGCTTTAAGTGTCGAGCTGTGACACGTCATAGTTCGCACTCGTCCTGTGTGTGTTCTTTTCGTGCGTCCTTTGCTTGAGCGATGCGCTGGAAATTTCTCGCTGCTTTCCAGTCTTCGCGTTAGATTCCAATTTGTTGCTATCGCATTAATTACTTCGCCGTTTCGGCGAAACTGTGACTTTTTTCACCGGTCTGAAAATATTTACAGTTACTTTTTACGTGGCCTTGTGCGAACGTTGTTGGTAACAAAATTCAACGAAAGGTATACAAGTCACAACGTACCGGACATTCCAGTAAAAGAGCTCTGGTTGTGGAAACGATAAAGGGATGCGGTGTTGAGGTACCTAATGTACCAGCCCCTCTGGTAAATTAGTCACCCACGCATTCTTCTCGCAGCCTTTAAAAGACAGTAAATTATATTCAAATGGCTATCTACAGATGGTTACTAGAAGACCATGCATCAATGTGTCTGTGAAAAACGGAGAAATATTTTGTAACATTTAGGCGCTCCTGTCCACTTCATCGCCTCAAACTTCTGCTCATGATGGAGAGCGATCCACTCGATAAAGACATAAATATACAGGTACAGGTGCTGGTAATACAGGTACATTTATGCAGGTACAGGTAAATGTAAAATTACGTGTGCAAAAATTGGTGATACCGAATGTTAAAAAGAGCAAGATGGCTGCAGCTATTTTTTATCTTATATCTCTTCATCCCACTGAGTGTGACAGAAGAACAAAGAGCCGATTATGCACAAACTAAAGTGAGGCTTCACGGCTTAACACGAATTCAATGTCGCATTCCAGCACCCTATATTATGACTTTGCTTTCGCCGCTGTTCTGTCTAATGCAGATCCGTGGAATCCTTTGTTCTGCCTTTTCATGCATTATACGGTCCCTGAAAGAAGTTGTGCTTTGCACGTGTAGAATTCAAAGTAAAGTCAAATAAACAAAATTCAGATGACGTTAAGAATAAGCTGGTCAGACCCGGAAGCCTCGGTGAAGATAGTCTCCGTTGCAAATTCGCAAAACTTGTTCAACGTCCCTCTTTTTTTTTTGTGCTTGCCATGCTTTCACGCAAATGGAAATACAACGGTCTCAATGCTGGCACTCAGATTACGATGTATTGTCTTTGTCTCTGAGTACTGAGGGAACAGTGTCTTTTGTCGATGTTGCGACCAAGAGGTGCAGCACCGTTTAATTACACGGCTAACGACATTCCGCTCGTTCTTGCTTTCCCCGCCTTTGAATCGCTCCATTTTGTTTTCTGTATCGTTTGGCGTTCCGCGACCTCATTTGAGACTGTTTTTATTTCTTAAGTTCACCTGTTTCGAGCGTTTATTTCATCCGCGACGTACGCTTTGTACGTTTTATTACATCCTTTTTTTTTCTAATATATTTATAATCAGCACCGCTACCAGGGCGACTGTAGCCAGAAACTCCGTTAAGAAAAATAAGAGAGAGAAAGAAACCTCGAGTACTACCGAACTTCACAGCTGTTAGCAAGGTGAGCAGGCTCTGCCACTTTCGCTTCTTCACACTCTGATAGAGCGCAGAGCGCGATTTACATTGGCACGCCGTGTTCGCCGAAGCGGTGCCTTCCTTATTAACGCGGCGTCTCCTCTTTCTGATTTTGCAGCACCACCGCGACTCGCCTTTTCCTGCTCTTCTGGATTTCTGCTTTTCTGTATATTTGTTTATTTAGAGTATCTTGGTTTCATCATCTCTTTCAAAATGTTGGCTTACTCTTTTTTTTTCCTTTGTTCAGGTGAGCTTGTGTTTTGTTGAACTCTTTTTTTTTCCTTTGTTCAGGTGAGCTTGTGTTTTGTTAAACGGCGGAGTTGACACAAACCGTATACGTATTCATTTTTCAAAAAAAAGGGGCCTTATATTTCAGTAGACAAGTTCACCGAGTCTAAGAACCAGGAGGGGGGTGCTTTAGCTGAAAAGTAAGAAATGGAGGAGCGCAGCGTAGTCGTCAAGTTTGCTTACTCATCTTGTGCGCAATAATTATGTGCTGTGTTTCTTGCTCTTTCATGAATAGTATTTTCGTACATTATCACCCTCGCACATGCTTAGACAAGCACACACATCAATACTACTGCGACCCAAATAAAACAATTCAGTTTTCTCCATCGACGTCGACCGCATCAGTGTGTCTTGCCCTTCTGTGTTTTTTGCAAAAATGTATGCTCCCCGTCCTCTTAGGCTTTTTTTTTTTTGCATACACTGTTTTTTGTCAGTGTGTTTTTCTTTGAGGCAACAGAATGCGCGACTCATTGTCCTTCATGTACTTCGCAGTAAGAAAATACTGTAGCAACATTGGCAACGTGCGTTTACTTTGAAGTTAAACGTGTATACAAAGGCATCTTCACTCCGTCATACATTATGTTCATAGGTTTAAATATTTCAGCGTATCAAACGTAGTAGCAATGCTTCCATCTGAAAGCGAGCTTGGAATTGCGACGGGTAAGTATAGATTACGGTCTTGCGACTCCGCCATAATCTGCCCGCGTATAGTTTGTCATTCCCTTTTGGACAATCACGTGAACTTCACGAGTGCTTTCGGAATGCTTCCGCGCTTTCACAGTTACCGCAGCTCAACTGCTGTGAGTCTGCAAAGGATAGCAAGCCTCGTAATGCCGGTGACCGTTGCGGGCTGAAAGTGCTTATTTCGTCGCGCTTCGAAAAACGCGTTTCGTGGACCGGATGAAAGCTGCTGTAATAAAATTATAAGCGACGGAGGTAAAGTAAAAATACAGAAATCCGAAATTAACGACTGTCATGGCGTAGTGTGCACACAACTCCTCGCTGCCTCTTTGCTTTTTTTTGCTGCTCCGTGTCGAGAAGAATGCTGTCAAGCGTAAAGGTCATGAAAGCGCCAAGCCAGCGCATCAGCACTTCCCCAGCTACTATCTCAGCAAAAGCAAGGCGAGGATAAAAAGAGGGCACAGCTTGGAGCTGTGTGAACTTGGCAAAACAATAACACCAAGGGGAGCTTACCCCTTTTGGTTCTTGTGCCCAGTGGACGAAACGAAATGCGAATAAAAGTGAATAAATGTACGCCCGCAAAGCTGTTCCGCAGAGAGAGGCACTTCGACGACGTCGCTTTTCTTTGGTGAATGTTTGAATTTTACGAAACATAAAGACGTTTGATCTCGGCTACTCCTTCTCTCCTCTCCTTTCCTAGCTAAAGAAACACGCCCGTAAATGGCAGCCGCGTAGGGACTTCGCTCCCGAAATTCGTGTTTGACGAATATGACTGTCTGGTCATGACCTGAATAATATTAAATCCTGTCGCGTACGTCGTCAAACCCTTTCCTCCAAACACTTGTGGCACATACCCGTATGGCACGGTCCGCGATATGCGGGTATGTGCCACAGGTGATTCACATTTTATATCTACCCAGGAACGTCGAGAACAGACATTGGTAATTTAAGTGCGAAAGCGTTAAAAAAAACGACATCCGCAGCGTGGACCCGACGAATGTAAAGCATAAAAATAACGATCCCAGCATGAATCGAACCCAACCATTGCGCGTGGCAGTCCGGTGTGCTACCACAGAGCTACGCCAGGTCTTGAAACTGCTTTGGAAAAAGACCCTATGCAGACGTAATGTCGGTGCAGCGTCAATTGTGGTTGCGGCGCTGGCTATTTAATTTTAAAAATTTCATAACAGATCAAAAACATTACATATGTACTCCTGTGATACAGGCGTCATATCAGGTCAAAGTCCATTGTGGTTCTAGTGTTGCCTCCATTTTATATCAGTTTAATAAAGATTTTATTTGTATTGCTGTGATTCAGCCAGCTATATTCAAGCGTCGCTGGATCCCGGAGGAATACGCTAGTAAAAGTTATGTATGACATTCACATCACCGCAGCTAAAGTGCACGTCGTTTCGATAATACTGACGTATTTGGTCTACGTGAGTGCTGACGTTACGTCAGACCATAAGTTTCCCTTTAAACGCGAGTGTAGTCGACGTCTCTGGTAAGCCCACGATGTGCACACAACTGCTCCCCTCACAAAAACACGCCGACCCGCGTCGTAACGCTTGGCTCAAAGGTAGAAAATGCAGCATAGACAATTACTCGCCGACTGCTTTGCATGATACCCATTCCCACAAGGTGTGGGATTTGCCGAATTTCATTAGTAGTAGTATAGTAGTTGTACTAGTAGTAGTATCTTTATTTGATTTCTTGGAATACAAGAAAACGGAACAATGGCATAAGGTGTTTCATACGCCTGACAAAGGCATCTGTACCTGAAGTTTGCAAGAGATACATATTTCTTGCACCTACGCACAAACAAAAAGGTTTTGATGCATCATTTATTCACGTGAGCGCTAACAATTATCGCAGCGGTTCAACACTTCATTATTGCATTAATGAAATAAAGGCATTGTTGCATTTGGCCAACGAAGCACATTCGACATGTGAATAGGATCCTGTACACCACACCTACTTTGTATTCAACGTTCTTTATTGTGCAGCCAGCCATACATGACTCCCATTCACATGACTCCACGTACGAGGAAGATTGCCAGGCGCCGAAAATGATCAATGAATTGAAAACCTGAAGGAAGCTTGAGGAGCAGAACGCGAAGCCGTAATCAGGCCCTGTGCACGTCGACTTTTCAATATCTAGCCTGGCGTTGTTTCTCGGTGCGTGCCTGAACCATGCCGTAAGGTAACGAACGACTGTGCGCGTAACATTGGCCGTTTAAAACTATCCTAGAATGCCTACTGCAAGTACAGTTGTGAAGTGTCGACTACACCATAATTCTTCATTGCGCGAATCAGGTGAGGGCCCACTACGCGTGCGTAAGGCAACACGCGAACCTACGCAGCTGCTCATCTGGTTGATGTCTTTGCAGCTGATGATGAATAAATATGTCGGAGAAGGTAATGAGTGGGCTTTTCAAACACCCACGCGTTGCCCAATTCACGTGTTTTGACGTCTGGCGCGATTCCACGCTCCTGCCACGCAATATTGGATACGGTAGGGAGACTCCTTCAACTACACGACATTCATATAGTTATTTTTTTCCAGGCAGTTTCACGCTACGTTGGTTCAAATCTCGCTCTAGCCGTAGTTTTTTATTATTTATTTTATTTGCATTTTTCTCGATTCTTTTTCGTCACGGACAAGATGATGATTTTTCGCTCACAACCTACGACACCGACACCTACGCAGGAATTTCTGGGAAAAGAATTCTTTAACGCTATCGCGTTAATAACAGATACCACCCTGGCCCCACTGAACCAGACACCAAAAAGGCGCGACACGTGGTGGTGCCGTACGTGTATGACCTGTCGCATCGCTATTTCACTTGTTTTCTTTTTCGGCGCCTGGCGAGCCTGCACGTATGTGCAGTCTTGTGAATGGGTCTGCTTAGGCTGTCTGCAGAATAATGCACGCCGCATATTTTGTTGAATGCAAGGTAGGTGTAGTGTACAGGATCCCATTTGCATGTGTTGTGTGCTACGCCGGCCAAACCGGCCAGGACATTACTGGAAGATTGAGAGGGCATCGCGCAGCTGTCAATTCATTGGCGGGGGAGGGGGAACATTACGCAGATCACTGCCGCAGCTGATCTTCCATGCCTGACATTGAGGGCACCCGCATCGTGCGCACTCGTGAAATCTATGCGGATTTTTGTATCAGTCTAGAAGCAGATAAATGTGTGAGTACATTTTCAGTGGCTATCATACCAAGGAAAAAGCGTATCTGAAGCGACATCGCAGGTGTCTGTGCTAGCAGCGCCTTTTGCACCTATTTGTGGGTTCTGCGCATGTATGTGCATTGCCATCGTTTTGCGTCCGTAAGCTTTCCGTTGATGCCTAGATCCCGTCCTTTTTACGTGTCTCTTCGTTTTGTGATTGTTGTTTTGAGCTTGTTCAGATGCACAAATATAGTTACTCGTCTATGGCGCAGGTATACAACAACGTGGGATTAAAACAAACGGTATTTAAACCGCAGTCATTGAACAAAATGTATATAAAAATTACGCCATTTCCCGCTAAAGGGGACCATGAGGCGATGCGAAGCCGGAGCACTTGCACGATCGCGTTCCGTTGGCGTTCTTTGGCCATGCTACCGACCTCGCGTCGTGGAACGCGAAGAGGAACGCTACGCGCGCCTTGTCTTCCCTCTAGCCTGGCCGTTAATTCTCACAGGGCGAGCGGGGAACGCAGTCTGCAGGCGTGCGAGAGGGGGGCAGCGTAGGAGAGGAGAGAGAGGGGGAGGGGACGCGAATGCGCTGGTGCTCATCGCGGCGTTGCGCAGGAGAGAATTTTGGCATGTCTAGCCCGCGTTTCAGAGGAAGAGTGGAAAGGGGGAGGGGATAGGGGAAGTGGAGAGAAGGATGGGAGAGAAGGAGGGGAGAGAAGGAGGGGAGAGTAGATGGGAGAGGGGGAGAGGGAGGGGAAGTGGAGAGGGTGTGCGCATGCGCAGTAAGGGTGGTCACGCAGCACACCACCACCACCACCACAATCGGATTGAACTCCGCCATAAGATACTTCGCATCTAAAATGACATTTGAAAGAATTGGAGCAGCTGCACAGTAGTTGTGCGAAGACTGCGGAAGCGACTGAGCTGGTGCCCTTCTCCTCCTCCTCTCCTTCTTGCTCACTTCCCTTTCTCACCCCTTGGCTATATTACACTATACATGGCCATGGTATGATTTACCATTTCCCCTCCTTTCTGTTCTCCTCGCCATCGCATTACTTCACCTCACCATCACTTCCCTTACCCACCCCCTTGCTATACTATACCATACGAGTCTATGCAATGTTTTACCCTCTTCCCTCCTCATTTCCTTCCTCCTCACATCCCTTTCCCCCTTGACTATACTATACTATGCTCGGAGCTGTTGGCACACACCCGCTTTCTGTGGCACTTACCTGACCAGTTTTGTGCAGGACTCCACCCGTCTCATCGCCACGGTCATTGTACACAAGCAAATACGTGAGCAAATCACCGTAGAACCAGTTCCAAAAAAAAAGCCGCACCTCCCCGAAGGGGATCGTGTGGAAATGCGAATGCATTTGGGTGCACCCGATGAGTGTGCGATTAATTAATGAAGAGAGATGAGAGTGTGCACGTAGAAGCGTACTGCTCGAGTTGCATTGTGTTACACTTCGTCCTAGTGGTATCGTTGCCGCGAGAGATTCGACTTCATTGACTTCCATCGCTATCAAGACACCAAAGCGCGCGCTCCCTGCATGATATATATAAGTCCGAGCGCGGACAGGAGGAGCGCCCGAGCTCTACCGTTGTCAGAAAGGAAGGGGAGCTTGGCACTCGAAAGCAACATGTCCCAGAGTTTATGACACTCATCAACCCCTCATCATTCAAATACGTCCGCCCTGGCAGGGTTCCCGCCCCGGGTTACAGAGCGGGATCTTTTTGTTTTGAGCGAACGGTACTCCCCGGACAAGGGTGCCGCGCCCACTCAGCACCGAACAGACGCGACAACTCTCGCGGCCCCACGCCGACGAGAGGATCGGTACCTTACCCAGGCAAGGGGCTCACTCTTTTGCACAGCAGACGAAGGCACTGCGCACGGGGATGTGGCCATTCCATACCACTGGGCGGTTGAAATCCGCCTCGGTTACCGCTCTACGCGAACGGGTACGCTACGGTCCGTCGCGACGAAAAAGACCGTCGCGCACGAGACAAACGTAGCAGAGTTGTGCCTGCTGGTTTCCGGCCAGCGAGCGGCTTGTATTGCTCGCGCAAGAAAGTTGCGCGCGCAGACGACCAGTGCACCCACGCCGAAAGCGCGGCGAGCGAAGGAAACGAGTTCGGGGCGGAGGGGGAAAGAATGCGGGCGCCTCCTCCCTCCGCCGAGCGAGCTTCGCGATGCGAGCGCCCTCACCGGGTACACTCCTCCTCTTCCTTACCCTCCGCTGCTCCGCGATGCGAGAGCCATCACACGTCCGCGTGCTCCTCCTCTCCCTTACCCTCCGCCGCTCACCACCTGATCCGGTTGCTAGGCGCGGCGCAGCTGTTGCTAGGGGCGAGGAGGAGCGCGCGCGGAGAGATCTGTGCGCACGCCGACCAGGGACGCACGACAACCCCCGGCTAAGAAATGCATTCGCATTTAAAAACATGCATCCGCTCTACAACAAAAAGCGCCGTCAAGCGCGAGCACGAAAACTCCTGCAGAGAAGTAGCGATTCAGACGCCTACTTTACCAACGCCAGTCTTTATCCCGCGCCGCCACAAGGCTCCAGAAAACAAGCATATGCATTGGCAGTGACCAGCACAAGCAAAGTCGTGGCCTGCGCGTCTCTACCCACCAGATCAAGCGCCACCGCAGAGGCAGCAGCCATAGCCTTGGCAATAAGAGAAGCCGAAAGAAGGGGGCGCCAAGCGTATATTTTGACAGACTCACAACCTGCATGTCGCCTATGCTTTTGATGCACACTTCCAAGGTGCGTCACTGATATTTTACGGCCCACGTTGATGGAGGCACATGGCGTCACTTGGTGCGCAGGGCATGACGGCCTGGGGGGGAACGAGAAGACAAACTGCGTAGCTCGCGGACTTACTGGCCGAGACGCAGGACCCTCCTCAGGACATCTCACAGGGCACCATGAAGAACAAAGTGTAACAAGCAGGCAGATATTAGAAAACGAACGCCTTACAAGACGCCAGTATGCCCCTTCACATCCCAACTTAAGCAGCCAACAAATCCGGGATTGGCGCCGCCTCCAAACGAACACATATCCCCACATATCAAAACTACACGCAATTTTTCCACACGTATACACAACAGGGGTATGCCCCTGGTGTAATGACCACACAGCCACATTTACGCACATGACTTACCAATGTACCGAGCGGCCGGCCAATGCAGTATCTAGGTTAGTGCGGTCACTACAAATACTCAAATGCTCACAAGGTGTTCTTGGGAGGCACGGCTTTCCGAGCTGGCACTGGTGACCCTAGACCAGGCCCGGCGGGCCGCCGTGGCCAGTGGGGCTCTACAAGAGGGCTCCACCCAGGATTAGCCACGTACTCTGATTCGGCAATAAAGTTTATTCTCTCTCTGACTCCCCCCGGAGTCTTGCCATGCTCAGATAGCTCCGCTCTTAAAAGCTTACGCACGTAAAGGAATGATAAACGAACACAGTTCTGCGATTGCTTAGCTTCTCAATGTGTTGGGACAACATGTGTCAGAAATTAAGTTACTGCATTTTAGTTCTGCGTACTATACCCCTCGAGAGGATTATGAGGCATGTCGCATAGTGCGAGACTGTGAATTAAATTTGACCTCCCTAGGTTCCTTGGCATGAAGCTAAGTCTATATACCCGGATGTTTTTGCATAAGAATGGAAGCTTGAGCGAGTTGGTATGCATTCATCTTTGTTGAAACAGCGCACACATAACGACGACTAAGTATAATAAAACGCGCAGCGCCTGACCTGTGTTTTCTTATACTTCGTAGTCGTTTCGTGTGCGCTGTTTCAACCAAGATGAATGTTTTTGCATATCGCCAGAGTTGAAATTCAACCACCATGGCCGGGAATTACTCCCGCGTCCACGAGCTTAGCAGCGCAACACCTTAGCCATCAGGCTGTCACAACGAGCTCAGCTCGTATTCAGTCGGAGTGGAAGTCGACATATTGTCACATTACTTCCTTCTCTATTTTACTTAATGTTAACGACCAAGGTACAGCGGTACTATCGTGTCTCTGCAATGAGGCAGGCTGATGAAGAAATAAGGTAACACACGAAAGCACTTCCTTTTATGTCTGCGCATTTGCATGTGTGGATATTTTTACACGCGTATTTTAAGGTGCATGAGAAATAAATCTGCAGTGCAGTTACATTTATGGTCATTCTCTTAGTTCCGTGAAAAACAAGTCATAAATGGAATGACTCTGCTCTCTTTCATATTTAAATGAGTTCCACCCAAGGGACGGCGCGTTTTAATCTCGACATAACAGAAAATGGCTACATTTGTTTCTTGCAAAGCCGCTAAATAAATGTTTATTGCGTTCTCTGCATTTATTTTCTAATCTCGACGGGAATTATTTTCTTTCGTACTCACACAGCATGCCTTGTCGGCGTTTTGAGTAGCGCGAACTCATCCGCATTTTCATTACGTATGGCGTAAAGGGACTTCAGCTCTCATAATGAAACGTGCAGGACTCTGGGGGACATGAAATTGTAGAATTGAAAAGCTGTGCGCTTATGCCTTCTGAAATCTCTTGCTTATTGTTCAAGGAGCTAAGCAGGACGGTTCGCGTAGAGCGTTTTCTTAGACACTCAGGGCTTGTACGACTTTCACTTGTTGCATAATTCACTTAGAACAGCATTTGACAGCCTCTAGGATTATATGCGTGGGTGTAGCAACTTCACTTTCTTTTTTACAGCCAAGCTTTATATGGCTGGGAGATAGAAAAAATGTGGCGGTCCGTGAGTCTGCGGGTGCACAGAAGATAGAATGAAGAAGCAACGCAAGAATACGCTACCTCGAAGGAACACCGCGCTTGCACTAACTTCTCGTTGACGTTTTGTCAGCATATATAGCCAGGCATGATACTCGCGGCCGGATGGTGTGCTACCCATGAAGTCGTCTACAGATTCTTGATATCATTTAAAGCAACGGCAGCAAGCGCAAAGTTCAGAGCGCGCATTTCTTGAATATGGTGATAGAATATCAAAAGTTGCAACAGAATTCGTTTCGGAAGATCCTAGCTCGTGATAAGCACGGAGCCGTCTATTTCAGCTTCGCTGCTTAACCGCCTATACGAAGTGCCTGGGCAGTGGTTTATTGTTAGTTGTTATTCAATATATGTTAGCAGCCAGAAAATTCCGTGCACATGCTGGAAGGAAAGGAAGGTTACAAAGGAGTAGTGTATGTTTTGCAAAACGCTTCGCATATTGCGATACAATCAACATGTTGGTTTGTCATGGTGAACTTCACTTTCCAGACATAGGCAACAGAATTTAGATGGAACATAAAATTTATGTACAACATTGCATTTCTCGTTTCATGCACTCCACAGAAGTCACACCGAAAGGATGTGGGTGAGGTACAGAATACGAATGAGTGCATGAAACCAAAGCGCAAGCTTGAAAACAAACAAAAAAGATCATAGCATGTCCACGGAGTGAATGATGATGAGTGGGCGAAGCTGCGGAGGTTCATCGGTAAACTGTGAATCTTCCGTGAATTCTGCCCAGTACATCATCACCGACGTGAGATCGGGCGCGTTTATACTAAAGGTTCGATGAGTTATGACGACTTGCAGCTCACTTTAATTTTACATGTACGCTGTGAATTTTCATTGTTTAGAAAACCATTGCTTTAGAAAACATCTGGCGTCTTTCGTTAAGCAGCTGGCGTCTTTTCGTTTTGCTTTAGAAAGATCTGGCGTTCTTTCGTTTTGCTTTTACAAAACATCTGGCGTCTTTCGTTGGTTTATTTCATCAATCAACGGCGTTTTGAACAAAATTTTTATTGTTTAATCACGCACAGGAGAAATCTCATAAGGAGGTAAACAATACCTTGGAGGTAAACAATGGCTGCTAATGGGAATGAGAGACAGAAGTCGGCTTTTAGCTAACGCTGCGAATTTTTTATTGTTCAACAACGCACAGGAAAAATCTCCCACCGGCACCACCTTGGAGGTCAAGATCTGGTACTAGCGTTGCGACTGGTTACGCACTACGACTACGACAACTACGAGGGACGAACGGGTGCCGCCTTAAGGAGCTTCGCCCCTAAAAGATCGTTGATCCCTCTGTGTTTGGAAACGGTATAACACGAAAGGGAAACGTGTCGTCACAGAAGTAGTTGATTGATTTAGTGCGTTGATATATGAGAGCTTGTAAAAGTCTATTGTTGTTTGGCAGATGTAGCACCGCCTGATGTAGACGCACTCCCGTTGACGCCTAGTGGCACATCTCCCTACCGACGACTAACGCCCGTGATCATGATTTCAGCCTTGCGGTGGCTTAAATTCTTAACATATACGTGGACACCGCATATGATGAATCCCGCGCAAATATGGCATCAGCAGCCCATAATAAACACCGATACTCGATATGCACTCCTCCAAGCGTCGTGAAACGCGAAGAGAAACGCTACGCGCGTTGTCTTCCCTCTAGCCTGGCAGTTAATTCTCACAGGGCGAGCGATGAATGTGGGGCGACAGCCAGGCGAGCGTCGGAGAGCTATTTTAAAGACTATAGTCTTTCTTGGGGAACTTAAACGCCTAAATTTTGGTCTGTCTTTCTGTCTTTCTGTTTGTCAGCACGTCCCTCGATTCAGCCAACGGTCGGAAACACTGCCGCTCAGGCGACCCAAAGAAATACGTCATCGTTACGTCATCGCCACCATCTTGAATCTGAGCCTAACTGAGCCTCCAACCAGAAGTGCGATAACTGAAGGCGAAATTGGCGCTCGAGTCGATGGCGAGTCAAAGTGAAAGCAGCCAATGGCAGCCTGCCGCCGTGCCGGCAAAGCCGTGCGCCCCGCGGAGGCGGCGCGCGCGCCGCAACGCTAGTTTTGAATTCCTCGAAATTTCCGTTGTAGCATGAAGCGACCGTTGAGCGCGGGCACCAGGCTGTCCGTGCAGGCAGGCTATGCTTGGGGACACCTGCAAGTCTCCCGTTGAGGTTGGCGGATCATTGTTCGCTTTTGAGACTTATTGGAGTGGTCGTTATGGTCAGCCGTGCTCCGCCGCCGCCACATCGGAGCCCCTCCTAGTCGCCGGCCTTGATGTGAAGTTTCGTGATGTTCCGTTACATGAAGCGACCGTTGGCCGGCGTGTGCAGTTTTTGCGATGTCTGCGTGCTGTGCTCTCTTGCCGCCGTGATGGTTAACGGCACACACCATTCGTACATCATGCAGTGGTGCACGAATACTTAAAGACCGAGTTCCGCAAGATTCTTCCATGGTCCAAAAAACTATAGGTGAGTATGCGGTTTGCGTTCGCAGCCACAAATATATAGCTTCATTGTAGTTGGACAACAGTTGTTTTTAAACATGGTTGAATTGTGAAGAGCACGATTTTGCATCGTTGTACCAAGAAGCAACGAAAATAAAGCACTTTAGACTCATAGTTTAACTTTTGCGTCGCTGACATGACTGCGTCCTTGGAAGTGCTTTTTGCATTTTTTGGCCTGTTTATCACTCGCCTTCATTTAAATACGCGTTTCTGAGTCTCTGTGTATCTCAACTTGCACTATACCGAGTCGACGAAACTACGTTTGCGTGATGCGACTGCGTAATTTTTCTCGTTGGAATTCAGTTTGCAACTGCTTTTCTGCAGGACGTAAACGTTTTCTGAATTATGGAGAAGGCCACAAGTGACGCGTTTGCCCAAGGAAAGGTTAATAACTATAGAATCTGCTCTCTGCGAAGTCTCGATCCGCAACATCAAGTGCACCAGCTTTCTACTCTGTCCCCAGCGCTTCCTTTCGGTGCGTGAATGTTCATTATATATACTTACAGCTGAAAAAGTACTCTTTGTGTTTATGTATTACCTCTGTAATTACCTATAGAAAAACCGTTCGAAGAACCTTCATGTGTAGACATGAGAGTTTTTTTTTTTCTGGTGAACATTGAGTATTGCAAGTGTCCTATATGCAGAATTTTATTGTTTGCGTTTATCTCAATGAAGTGCTCAGTGTACACGGCATGTCATTCACCCTTCAGTGACGTTATCTTACAGCTATGCATTGTATTCGCGGTGAAAGAAAAAGCTGTGTAGTAGACTTATTTCACCTGGCCATTGGGTAATACGCATTTCTTCGAATGTTATAAGTGCTGCTGCATAAACGGACCATCGCCTTCATGCAGTTGCCGCCTTCTAACTGTCAACTAGTGGTCAAGTGCCAAATAATGTGTATTTCCCTTTTTAGCGCGATGTACTGCTTACTCTGCTAAATCTGCTTTTTCATCTAGTTTATTAGTAGTGAAGGTATCGAGCAATCTATGTATATTAGTGCAACATCTGAGCATCAAGCCGCCCGTTCCGCCCATACTGAAAACAATCAACTCTTAATACGCTCTCCAGAACTGACGCTGCACGGAAGCTCCGCGTGCTTGCTCGCCAACTCACCATGTCGCAGTGGAACGAGCCACACTTCCAGCACGTACGACTATATGCCCTAGACCCCACACTCAGCCTTCGAATTCCCCCAGGACTTCGTCGAGGTGACGCTACCCTTCTGTGCAGGTTATGGTTGGGTGTCGCATTTACCTGTGCGTACGCGTTCCGCATAGGAATGGCTGACACCGCAGCTTGTGACCACTGCGGAAGTGATGAAACAATTAAGCATATTCTGTGCGACTGTCCACTGTACTGTTCGCAGAGACAGTCACTTTGCAACGCGCTTGACAAATTGGACGACCGAACTCTTTCGGAAGAAAGAATCCTGCGCTACCGGCAGGACTTTACGTCTCAGAAGAAGGCTGTACAGGCGCTAATGCGCTTTCTGCGTTCAACCGGGCTATCAGAACGGCTGTGATAGGACGTCCTGGATTTGTGTACATGTGTGCATGTTTTGTTTTGTTTTTATTTTATCTCTCCCTCTCTCTGTCCTCTTTCTGACCCCTATACCCCCACTGAACAGCGCGAGGAGGACAGCGCGAGGAGGACAAGGGAGGTAGAGGGAGAAGGGGCGCTAGAAGAAGCGAGCGGCTGTTGTTACTGTTGCCCCGACGACGTAAACATCGCAATCGTTACGTAGCCGCTGCGTCATCGCCGCCATTACAGCGCCTCCGCTCGCCAGGGCCGTAACTCAACGGCTTTCTTGGTGCTCTCGGCGCAAGCGTCGCAGAACGTTTGAGTTACGCGTCCCTATGGGAGGTATACGAAGAGACCTACCAGTGATTCAGCCACCCGGCCAAAGTTGAACCACTTGCCCAAGGGCCAGCCACCTTGAACGGATGACTAGGTTCATACTTGCGTACATTGTTGATCAAAAAGCAAACATTACGCATATCTGAGGCACAACACCACTAGGTAAATATTAGGTGGTGTGTTCCTTCAATAGAAAATACATAGATACGTAATTCTAGAGACCCTAGTTTCTTAAGCTGCGCTGAAAATGCGACTGCGCCGAAACTTGGCTTCCTCCGTGCCCTCTGCACGAGCTCATTGTTGTGTTTCGGTTTCGGTTCAGTATTGCACTGTACGAGTGCCATAGGGCGCCGCTCTGGCATTCCTGCTTTACCCAGGCGACGTGAATATAAAAGAGTGTGTGGAGAGTACTCGTTGAGTGCGGACGTTTCTTCTGCTTCGGCGCTTCGCGCCAAACCGCGTGTTCGGGCTGGCTGGCGTCCCCGCCGGTCGCGTTGTTCACCGCCGGTCTTCGCCTGCTGCTGCGCCGGGACTGCCAGCCCGCAACAGAGCACTCATGTTTCCCGACGTATTGCCAGATGGCGTCCATATCTCACGCAGCGCCTCTTCTATCGTCTTTAGACGACATTTGCAGCGACGCACGCAGATACGCGGCCAATTTTTCGATATGGATGGACGCTATGGGCGATATGAATGGACGATACGGATGAGCGAGGCTTGCGCTGGAGCCACCACCTCGCGGTGTGGAAAACGGTCGTACCAACGGCGCGTTTTTTTTCGAACCTGGTTGCACACATGTCACTACCCCGTTATAAAGGGGACGCTCATAGCATCCATCCATCCATCCATGCAAGTGCACTGTGAGAGGAAAGGGTTAAAGATAAAAGGCGCGTTCATGTCGCCTACGTTGTATGTTTGGCGGTAGCTCAATGGATTAAACGCCCGCCAGCCATCATCACGGATTGAGAGGTCATGGATTCGACTACTGTCAACGGAACAATTTCTTGTGGTTCTTGTTCTTTGCCACTTGGTGGCTTTTGTTTAAGTCTTTACTTATCAGTGTGAATCCCTGCGTGCGGCTCTCTGTTGCTCGACTCGAGAGCTGGCGTCTTTCTTTCTTCTTTGTGAAAATGCTACACTAATTGCGAGTGCCAGCCTGAAGCATTCTTGTGTCCTCGACACAAGGGTCCTTCCCGGAAATACGCCATGAAAATCTAGGTGGACTCCGGCATAAAACACTTTCGTGTTAAAACAAAATACTCAAAATCTTCCGGATATGAAGTGAAATATTTGTCCGAGTACTTAAAATAAACCAACAACAAAACGCTACATAAAAGGGTCTTCAGCATGCGGATTTAATTTATTCTAGAAATGTCATATATAAGTTTGGGCGTTGCATTTCTACATATCCATCAATTTGTGATATTTAGTAATAATTGTTCAGGTTTGACGTCCCAAAACCACGATATCATTATGTGAGACGCCGTAGTGGAGGGCTCCGAAAATTTCGATCGCCTGGGGTTGTTTAACGTGCACCTAAACCTAAGCACACGGGCATCTGTTACTTTCGCCTGCATCAAAAATGCGGCCGCCGCGGCCGGGATTCGATGCCGTAACATGCGCGTCGACAGTCAAGCACCATAAAGAATCAGACCACCGGGGCGGTTAATTTATATTTTCCCCTCTACATGTGAGGCCGGTTCTTATTCTAAAAGTCGCAGTAAAATGAAGCTAATATTTGCATCAGTAGCATGATCGAGTTTGTGGGAAATATTGAGACAGTAAGGATCCAACTTCTCTTTTCTTCGTGATCTATGTGCAATGTCAGGATCTAGGGTGACTTTGTGCAAGAATAATTTTTGCCCTCTGTGTGTTTATGCTTATGTACGCCAGGAAAGAAGTGTTATTTTAAGGGCTCGTTTTGGCATTATTGTCTGTTATTGTCTGTTAGTGCTAATTGATCTTATGTACGCCAGTTGTTTGTATACCGTCGCTGCATGGTGAACTGTAATTGGCTGGGGAGCCTAGTCAAGCTCACAAGAGCTTTTAAAGACGATAGTCTTTCTTGGGGAACTTAAACGCAGAAATTTTGGCCTGTCTCTGTTTGTCGGCACGTCACTCGATACATACACCCGGCCAAAGTTGGACCACTTGCTTACCGCCCACCCATCTTGAACTGGTACGGCTGTTCCTACTTGTGAACGTTGTCGATCAAAAAGTAAATATTACGCATATCTGAGGCGCAACATCATTAGGTAAGTATTAGGTGGTGTGTTCCTGTAATAGAGAATACATAGATACGCAATTTTAAAGACCCTAGTTTCTTAAGCTGCGCTGAAAATGCGACTGCGCTGAAACTTGTCTTCCTCCGTGCCCTCTGCACAAGCTCATGTTGTGTTTCGGTTTCGATTCAGTATTGCATTGTACGAATGACAGGGGGCGCCGCTTTGGCATTCCTTTTTTACCCAGGCGACGTGTAAATAAGAGAGTTTGTGGAGAGTACTCGTTGAGTGCGGACATTTCTTCTCCTCCGGCGCATCGCGCCAAACCGCGTGTTCGGGCTGGCCGGCGTACCCGCCGGTCGCGTTGGTCACCGCCGGTCTTCACCTGCCGCTGCGCCGGGACTACCAGCCCACAACACAGCACTCATGTTTCCCGACGTATTGCCATATGACGTCCATATCTCACGCAGCGCCTCTTCTATCGTCTTTAGACGACATTTGCAACGAAGCACGCAGATACGCGGCCAATTTTTTCTTCCCATGCCCTCTACTTCCTGAAGTAGTAAATAAATCGATCGATCGATTGATTGATTGATTGATTGATTGATTGATTGATTGATTTATATTAACAAATAGAAGCTTCATCCAATTTAGGAATGAAGCACCACGAAGGAAAAAAAGGGCCCTTGTCGAATTTTTATTTACCCGTAACCTCAGGATTCACCTGTCCGAGGACTGTTCCTGTGGCTCCGTTCGCCTGCTTCATTTTACTTCATTAGAAAGTGATTTGAGTTACACAGTGCATCTATCGAATTGGGTTCAACGTGCTCCTCTTTGGTGAACGTGAATTGCAGGTATAAATAAGGAAAAAAGGATATTGGCCGACTCTACTAGCAGTGTGATTGTTCTAATTCAATTAATATGAGGTGTCGGTAATCGTACATCATTATTTTGGAGTTATGTTAATTCCTCTCTTCTTTTGGGGTCTATGTGGGATCATCTGATTTGTTTTTAAATAGCGTGCATTCCAATTCTTTCTCCTTGGTGGGTTTCGGCCTTTTAGGTCTTTACTTATCAATGTGAATGCCTGCCTGCGGCTCTCTGTTGCTCGACTCGAGAGCTGGCGCCTTTCTTTCTTCTCGGTGAAAATGCTGCATTAATTGCGAGTGCCAGCCTGCAGCATTCTTGTGTCCTCGACACAAGGGTCCTTCCAATGGGATTCCACTAGGAACACCCGCCGACAAGGCGTTCACGCGAGGTTACGCAAGATAAATGTGCGCCTGCGTTTAGTAAGGTTCCTTAGTTGAAAGCAGATATCTCCAGTCTTTTGTAGGCCGTGAATCTGAAGTGGTCATTTCTTAAATAGCTCGCACCTGCCGTTCAGCCCAAACGACCGGAATACGGAAGAAAATTAGTGATTCAATCATATGGATAAATATATGAACAAAATATACAGAACGAAGATCCAAAGCTCTGGGCTGTCAGATGGCAAAGAAGAGCGGTATCCAACAATTTCAATTTTCGCAAAAATATGGTTACGCCTAGCGTTTCCGACATTCCTCTCACAGTAAACTTGGCAGCGGTGGTATATTATCGAATCGCCGCAGCAATATGATTGTCGCTTTTTCATGATATCGGTCTTTGACGGCTATGTTTATGCCCACATGAAGCTTGAGCAAGCAGCACGGTTCACACGCTTCAAATTGCGTCGCGGTTTGGAAGCACCATGTGCATTCACTGCGATAATAATGACGCAAACATGATTGCAGTTCGCGACACCGCCGTCGTGATGTTCAGAATAACTTTTCATCGGTATTCAAAAACGCCTGCTATTCTAGCTCAGCTCGACAGAGTTAGCATGCCAGGTTCATTTTTTAGAGGAGGCCTCTCCTAGGCCACAGATTCTTGCAGGTTCATCTCTGTCTACGTCGCCTCACTTAGATACTCTGCGGCCACTGGGCAGTGAGGGCACGCACGCTTAAAGCGTGCGTGCGTGCACTTCTGCATCTGCCCCCGCGCGCGCGAGTGCGCGTTTGCGCGTTTGTGTTTCTCGTAGACATGAACACGAAGAAGCCTATGCAAAAAGACTTGTGTCTTCAAATAGTCGAACCCCCATACACATAAGCCCTCAGCACAGATAAGAATAAGAATGGATCTCAGGGGTCCTTTACAGCTAATTAAGCAGAATTTGCGACGTTTCCTAACAGCTCACATGGGTATTAAGCCTTTATCGATGCTTAGCGATTAATTCAGGCACACATAGCGAACCAACTTCGTTTGCAGAGGACGACAGTGTGGCACACAAGACATCCCTTAAGCATCAAATCCAACAACTTTGAAGCGAGATAGCACTGCATTACGTTAATTACACATAGGGGCTTCGTAAAGGTAATCGGCTCACTGGTCCGTATATAGCGATGGCTAACGCATTTCTAGTGTGTGTGTGGCAGATCGAAGATGCGGTGACCCATAGCATACCCCGACTAGCCACGTACCCGGACCGTGGTAAAAGTCGATTTCAAAACGAGCGATATCGGACTTTCACCGAGACTGACTTAGTAAACAGGTATACGGTGACGAAAATCGAATTGTAACTTAGAGTCCATGAATACCTCTATAGGGGCAGCCAGTGCTGCACCTTCGCACGGGACCATCATGCAGGGTTTTAGTGCACAGACTAAACACATAAGCTATAGTGCTTGCGGAGGAAGCTGTTCAGAGCTGAAGGATCAACGAACCGAATGCTTATCTCTATAATATCATGTTTGTTCAACGTATGGCGTAACTTGCGGGTGGTGTCTGAGAACGTCGGGGCACATGCGCTTTTCACAAAGCTCATATGCATAGACAACACAGAATTTTCTAGAACTGAGTAGTAGAGAAAACTGTCAATACTTCGTTAAGTGAGTGTGGGAATGATGATATCTGCCACAAGCATTTATCCTGAGTTTCGTTTGTTTTAAATGGGAAGCATTTCCTTGCGGACCGAAGGCACTTTGAGCGTATCTATCTATCTATCTATCTATCTATCTATCTATCTATCTATCTATCTATCTATCTATCTATCTATCTATCTATCTATCTATCTATCTATCTATCTATCTATCTATCTATCTATCTATCTATCTATCTATCTATCTATCTATCTATCTATCTATCTATCTATCTATCCTGGTATTTGCCAAAAAAGTTAAGGCCGCTTTGGTCTAGGGGTGTCAAGCCTGAAGGAAGCGAGGAGCTGGGCAGCCTTTTTTGTTTCTCTTTTGTTCTCTCGTTCTTTCATTTTCTACTTTTTCCGTTTTTTTTTGTATTTTTTCTGTCTTTACTTCTATTTACTTCTTGCTATCTCTTTATCTATTTCTTTCTCTTTCTTGCTCTTTCTGTTTTTCTTCCAATTTTTTTCCCTTTCATTCTCTCTATTTCTCGCTTGCTTTCTCTTTTTTTTCTATTTTATATGTTGTTTTGCCGGGCACCCAAAGTGCTCCGCAGTTATCATCATCAAGGCTCTCGAAGCACAAGAGGATGAAGACTTCTCCTTGGCGCGAGCGCGTGCTCAATATGCTACAGATAGCCATGCTCATAAGATCGGCAAACTCACTCATGAGTCGACTCACTCAGACTTACTTAGACCTGGCCATGAGTCTGAGTGAGTCCGGGTGAGTAATGTTTTGGTATGCTTGCGTCCAAGTGAGTCCGCTTCAGGACAATTTTAGTGACACTGAGTCCGAGTGAGTCTGGTTGAGGAAAATCTTGGTGAGTCTGAGTCCGAGTGAGCCCTAAGCGCAAAGTATAATTCTTGAGTGAGTGTGAGTGAGTTCTATCTTTTATTGCCGACCTATGGTACAATGAACTCATTGTTGGCATTGATATCAGCCCTTTCTCGGCTCACGTTTATACTCAAGTCTGGTCACACATATTTCAACGCACTGGCCCTCATGCACCACCTCAATATTTTTTGATCAGACACGTGAGTTAGGGCAGGGTGGTGTGTCATCACGTCCCACCGCAAACACTTTCACAGGACGTTCTTGATAAAGTTTTCTCGTGTGAGCCACGCGTTTCATAAAAGTCTTTACTGTACTGAAACCACTGATAACTCGTATTTGAAAGTACAAGATCAAAAGGCGTATCGCAGAGCACCGATTATGTGAGATATTGGCGTTTGAAGAGCATTAACACAATGATCGAAAAATCTAATTTTGCGCTAACGGACTCATCAGTCGACTCACTCAGGCTCACTCAGACTCTGATCAAGCCGTGAATCTTAGTCTGTGTGAGTCTGGCTGAGTGATATGCTGGTGAGTTTGAGTCCGAGTGAGTGCAATTGAGAAGACGTTGAGTGAGTCGGAGTCCGAGTGAGTGCGGTTGAGGAGAATGTTTTTTGAGTCTGAGTCCGAGCGAGCCCTCGGAACAGAATATATTTCTTGAATGAGTCTGAGTGAGCTCCAATCTTTTTGCCGACCTATGCTATTCGCGGTCTTGCCTGCGTTAAGCCAAGCTACGAAGCATACAACAGCCTAAAGTACTCCGCACTTAAAACACGAATCACAGGTCATGACAGGATTTACGTGACATGGCTGTGGCGTACGTCATGAAACCCTTTCCCTCAGTCAGGTGTGGAGCATACCCGCTTACCGTGGTCTTTACGCCATTATGTACTACAAGTAATTCGCAGTCAATGTTAACTCCGGGACAGCTAAAACATATTTCGGAAATCTCAATGCCATAGCAATGAGGAGTCCGTGTCACAGAACGTGCGGCATCTGATGCGGACGCGTTGTCGGTGAGCAAAATATCAGATGGACGCCAAGGATAAAGACCACAGTTCGAGCTGGAATTCAATCCAAACATTCTGTGTGGCATTCAAGCATTCTACCCAGGGGCTCACGCCAGTCCTTGTTCCTGCTATGGTGAAAGACTCTGTAGAGGCGTCATGACGGGGCAACGTCAATCACAGTTGCAGTGTTGGCTACGCGCTTTAATAAGAATGTCATAAATAATACAAATGTACACCTATGACTCCACAAGGTATATTCAACTGTTGCTGAGCCACGAAGGTATGCATCGACAATCGCTACTTACGCAAATCACCGCAGCGTAGCATGCATTACGCTGCCTTAAATCTGATGCCTATGCTCTAACGTGAGTGCCGAAGTTACGTTGGATTCTAAACATCCCTTTGCGCATCATGTAGCCAATATGTTAGGCAAGCCCACTCTATGAGCACAACTAATAAAGTGCAGAGAGACGTCGATGCACCTCTCAAATCTGGGCTGAATTTTAGGAAAAAATGCACCATTGCCTGCTACTTCTTTCCTACTTCGCATGACATTATGTGCCGCTATGGGTGCCATCTGCCTTAATATTCCTTCTAACATTCTTACAGCTTTGTTTAATACACTTCGACCACATTTAAAAATCCAGAACTAAACGAATTACATGTTTCTAGATCCGCCACACCAACAATATTGCCATGCAGGATTTCTGGCAATGTTTGCCTTTATCAAATGCGAAGCATTTCTTAGCGAACTTCTGCGACTTTGAGCGTATCTATCTATCTATCTATCTATCTATCTATCTATCTATCTATCTATCTATCTATCTATCTATCTATCTATCTATCTATCTATCTATCTATCTATCTATCTATCTATCTATCTATCTATCTATCTATCTATCTATCTATCTATCCGCCTACGACTTTGTGCTCTCCCGGTCGCTTGGTTAATCGAATGTACACCAAAATTGGTATGGCGTAACATGACTGTATGACGAACATAAATGACAAGTCATAACATGAAAATCATGACACGCGTGTCATGTACAGCATGATTTACACGCCACGCTCATGGTGTGCTGGCGCCCGTTTCGCTAGCTTGATATACACAAAAATTGGTATCTTGCGAGATCACTGTGTGACGAACATAAATGACACGAGTTAACATGAAAATCGTGACACGCATGTCATGTACAGCATGACATACGTGCCAAGCTCATGGTGCGCTGGCGGCCGTTTCGCTAGCTTGATCTACACCGAAATTGGTATTACGTGACGTGACTGTGTGACGAACATAAATAACATACGAGTTAACATGAACATCATGACATGCATGTCATGTCCTGCATGACTTACGTGCCACGCTCATGGCGCGCTGGTGGCCGTTTCGCTTGCTTTATATACACCAAAATTGGTATCTTGCGACGTGGCTGTGTAACGAACATAAATAACACGAGTTAACATGAAAATCATGACATGCATGTCATTTACAGCATGACTTACGTGCCAGGCTCATGGGGCGCTGGCGGCCGTTTCGCTAGCTTGATCTACCCCGAAATTGGTATTGTGCGACGTGACTGTGTGACGAACATAAAAACACGAGTTAACATGAAAATCGTGACACGCATGTCATGTGCAGCATGACTTACGTGCCACGCTCATGGGGCGCTGGCGGCCGTTTCGCTAGCTTGATCTATCCCGAAATTGGTATTATGCGACGTGACGGTGTGACGAACATAAAAACATGAGTTAACATGAAAATCATGACACGCATGTCATGTACAGCATGACTTACGTGCCACGCTTATGAGGCGCTGGCGGCCGTTTCGCAAGCTTGATATACACCAAAATTGATATCTTGCGACGTGACTGTGTGACGAACATAAATACCACGAGTTAACATAAAAGTCATGACACGGATGTCATGTACAGGGTCGACCATATCTAAGCTGAACACCTCATTAGTATTCAAACCGGTAAAACTAGAACGTTTCTTATACTTCACGAGTGCAATGCCCGTTATAGAACGTCTAATCATGGTGTCGACAAACACAGTAATGATTTTCCGAATTATGTATTAAACAACAGGTTCAATGAGGCCTTGAATACTAATGAGGTGTTCAGCTTAAATGTGGACGACTCTGTACAGCATGACTTACGTACCACGCTCATGGTGCGCTGGCGGCCGTTTCGCTAGCTTGATCTACCCCGAAGTTGGTATTGCGGGACGTTACTGTGTGACGAACATAAATAATAGGAGTTAACATGAAAACAATGACACGCATTTTTCTTCGTGACATACAAGACGATGTATGCAGCTCTTTGCTGGCTGCTTCGCATTACATCGATTCCCACAATGCGTGGGATCTGCCGGCTTTTTAACAGGAATAATTTGAATGAAAGCAACTAGCAAATACACAACGCCGTTAAAATCCGGACATATTTCAGTAACAGTCGCCTTCACGAACACGAGGACAGAATTTTATGCTTTTTCGGTACACTTTCATATGAATCAAAATGTTTATGTCGCAGTTATCAAGAAAGCTGGTGTGAGACGTAGCAGGCAATTTTGTGGAGATACAGCAACAAACCTCTTTTGCCTTTCGGTACGTTTGGTGCAAATATGATAAGATCGTCGCATCATTAAATCAGCTTTTCATTTATTCAAAAGTAACTTATCAAATTACCTTTCCAATGATAATTGAAAATTCCTCCGGTCGTTGTAGAGAACGTAGAAGGCGTGAAAAACTGCTCATTTATTTCTTCAAAACGGAAATCGATGTCTTGGTAGCGTCCTTATCTTGCCCAGTGACATTGTACATTTTCTTTCGTTGACGAAACACGTTAAAATATCTAATAATATTGACAAGAATAACAATATGCCATCACTTCTTTATTTGCACTACATACTTTTGTGAATATATGTCTTCTGCTTTACGCTAAGCATAATAGAGACTTTCGTTAAAATTATCTCCTCAGCGGCACTTAAGAATATCGTGATTTGTGTAAAATGACTAATTATTCCAAGAAACTGAGGTAGGCCCATGTTACAAGGGTATAGTCTAATAAGCGGTTTTAAATTGGGACTCTCAACAAGCCGACCGACCAAGTAAGCGTCAATTGATATCCTCGCCTGCTGTCTGAGACAGGAAAGCAATCCAGTCGACCATAGCTGGGTGCCTCTCAACGTTCACAGCGAGGCCACAGCCGGTCAGGGGCCCACTAGAACCACGTTGGCGCGTCATGAATATTCATTAGCTGTGATACGAATAGGCCATACCAGGAGCACGCGAATGATTTTCCTGCCTCAGCCTGGCTGCATGAGATTAGTCTCAGCTGCCGTCTCATTACTTCATACAAGAAGAAAGAGACAGGAGACAGTTAAAGCTTCACAGAGGCATAAATAGCTGCGAGCAAAGGCTACGGTTCAATAACGGAAGCAGAGAATGGAATGTACCTGAAAACGAGCCACAATATTGTGGTATATTGCGCCGTGTTTACTTCCCAGCGTACACGTTGAGTTGAGCAATGGGAGTTACCGAGACGGTCGTACACGGTAACGTTGCCTGTATTGCGCTAAGCGGCTGCTCACAAGCTAATTCGATTGGGCGCTCTTCTTTGTCCACGCCTCATTGTATATTTGTGATATTTTAACTGCTTTGGTCCGGTGAATTTAGCAGATAGCCTTGAAAATTGACACACCTTTGCCATAAAACTGGAAGTTAGCATTGAGAGTACCAGGTTACATTATCCCGTATTTTCCTGCGCCCAGTGCTGTAATGATGTTCCAGCATGTAATAACGGGTTTTGGTGGTCCTGCGCAACTGAATGTTCTTGGCGGCTTATGCCTTACCCAGTCTAGGGTAGCATACCAGCGATTCTCAACTAGTGAACGTACCTCTCCCTCTCCACTCAAGTCTTTCCTTCCTAACATGCAATCAATCAAGATAAAACCGATGTAGAAGGTCCGCAATGCAATCTCTCTATTTTTACCAAAGGATTAAATTTTCTTTCGCAGAAATCTTCAATCGCTTTCTACCGTCATATCTCTTAATCCTCCTTTCGTCTCCTATATATTGTGACGTTCGAAAGCCGTTCGACCCGCGCATTTCCCGGTGGATAGATGGGCAAGGAGGTAATATTTGCTTCTTTCAGTTTTGGTTTTTGTTCAGCTGCCTCTGTTTACTTCCACTGGTTCCTCACTTCTATCATTACATCTGAAAAAATTTCCGTTTATCCCTGCGTTCTCCTCGGTGCCAACGAAAGTTTCACGGACAGAATAATAAAACACCCACCATACATGCGTTTTCCGTTTCTCGAGTAATGTGTTTTCCGTTCTCGATATCTCGGACTGAGATTTCAAATTCTTCTCGAGGCGCGCGCGTAAAAACGACACGCTGGCATGGAAGTGGCCAGAATGAAATGCGCTTTCATTAAGTTGAAATCGTTTTAGGCTACCTAGCATCATAGACTCAAAACGTGGTAAACGACTCCTTTTTTGACGTATTTCTTTAAAACTTTCCGCTTGCATCGTCTGGCGTTTTTGCAAAGAGAAGCCGTTTTGCTTTCGTTTCATTGTGTTGGGAGACGTAGCGATTCGAGACCCCTGTCAGTGAATCTTTGGAATCACAGAAGCTTTTTTTTTGCCTTAAATCACCTCTTTGCATTTCATGTCGCGATTGCATCATTAAAGCAGTCTCCGTTTACAACGCGCTGTTGTTTTAATGCTTCGTCTGCAGCTTTGCGTTGCTGAACACGTGGTAGAATTGGTCGCAGTTGTTGTGACCACATGTTTAAAGGGGCAGTCGTGTACAGTGGTAGGACGTTATCTGAGTGATTATGGAGTCATAGGGCGTAACGCATGCACGCGTAAATGTAAAGTTCTGGGTTCGGTACTCAACGACGGCATTGTGTTACGTCCACATTCATTTCCCCCTAAATCATAATTAGCACACTTCAACCGAAGACTACAATCGACGTTCTCCTGCTTTTCCTGCCCTAATACAGTTAGGCTTATAAAGGCGCTTGACGAAAACCGAGTTCCCTAAAGCACAGAAATGATAGCTTATATGTAGCAGATGATTAAGGCGAAAGCCTTAGAATCCTCATATCAAACGCGAAAGCTCACTGTCCTGGCAGCACCGGCAGTGGGGGCGACGGTGGCGCTAACACGGCGTTGCAAAACATCATTATGCGGTGACGTCATCACATGAACACATACTGACGTGACATCCTCATTATTTGTGACATCCTTATGACGTCACATAACGTGAAGTCATCACACGATTTAGTCGCTTGGACAAGCGCGGGACGATCCCGGAGGCAAAACTCCAAAAGCACGTGAGGTGCAGAAAGCTGCGACGTCTGAGATCCTGGCGGCAGTGCAAGACCACATTGGATCCAGAAAGCTTTCGGCAGAGGTGTAATAGATCAATACAATCAAATGAGACGAAGAAGAAGCAAAAGAAGATGGCTTTCCCTTCAAGTCGTCTTAGGCGAATGCATAAGGTACCGCGTATCTTCAAGGTGCGTAGGACTTTAGGCGCCGGGCTTGTCGTCAGTAGATCTCAAGTGGCGTGATCACGCTAACAATCAAGTTTATTTATTTATTTATTTATTTATTTATTTATTTATTTATTTACATACTGCCGGCCTTCTAGGAAGGCCTTAGGCAGGAGTGGGGCAGAAATACACAACGCAGCAACACAGCACAAGCTCGAAGTATTGAATAGCGTTGCACATTAGGAAGAGAAAAAAAAATACATGAGATAACATTCTGTGAAGCAATGACATTGGTAGAATATGCAAAACAACGAAAGGGAACAAATTACACGGCAGTCAGACTCGCATAGCACAAGGTACTCACATTTGAAGTATTTACATAGCACAAATTACTCACAGGTACTGACATTGTACTAAAATAGCAAAAAAAGTCCAAGAAATAAAAAAAAGAAAAAGAAGGTTTTACCATTTATTTGAACGCAGCAAAGTGAAAGCGACAGCAAGTAGGTACTACATGACGTTACGTGACGCTTCAAGCGTAGTGGCGCTTAGGCAGCTTCATTTTTGATAGCCTGCAGAAAAGAATCAATGTTGGGACGTTCTACCACATGAGCAGATAAGGCGTTCCACTCGACGATTGTCCGAGGAAAGTGCATAATAAGCCCCTAAAACAAAGCTTGCACTGATCAACACCGGGTTCAAATTAACTAACAGGGTGTAAGAGAATATAATTAACAAAAATAACCAATAAGTCATCGCAATAGTAAACTGAAAATTGCTAAAAACGCTTCGAAAACATGCAGCGGACACCCGCGACGCCCCCGCACCCGCCACCACCTCGACAAGCGTGCGACTGCTCCTCCCACCGGCGCTTCTCCGGCGCTTCGTCCCTATATCTGAAGGACCAAACAAGCTGTCGGGACTCGCTGCAGACGACACGTATCTCAACTGCCGTAACAGGCAGGAAGTTGATAAAGCGCTTTAAAAAGTTGCGCGCACATCGCACACCGAGTTTGCGAATGTCCCTAACAAAATTCTACTCGTGCCGGGAAAACCGCGCATGCTTACCTCAAACGTTGACGTCATCTGCGGTTTAGTAAACGGAGCAGTGGGAACTCCACGAACGGGAATCGCCGGGTACCCGTGCTACGCACTTCCTCAGGTTTCACGCTAGTGGAGCGGCTTATAGCGCAGGATTTAGAACTGCACCAATCGCTACATAAGTTTTTCGCAGTCATGCGCCATTCGCGTTGTGAAGCATTCTTAAAAATTCGGGTACACTAAAATTTTGTGTAACACCATGAATTTCATGCACGTCTTTTATTAAAGTGTTGTGAAATGAAACCGACGGCATCAATATACGCAGTCGCCAATACCCTCTTTTCGCAAACAGATGCACAAGGATGACCAGATTACATGTCGCGTTGCCAAAAAATATGCTAGCGGAGGAAGGGCTCAGAGTAAATCGATGTCTCGTGCCGCTTCATGGCGTGGAATGGTCGCCGGACAGCTGCCATTTGTCAAGACTTTCCGCGCCGTTGATCTGATGTTCATCGCTTAGCGGCAAAAACGCCCCGGCCAGAGGCAGAAAAAGAGAACCCATGGAGCTTCGCTTTTGTAACTTCCGAATAGTTCTCTTCTATGCCCATCGCTGGTGGTCTTCGTTGACGTCAAGCAGCTGTTTCCAAGCACCGTGTCTCTATAAAGTGTTGATTAAAGGGGCTGGAACTTCTTCGCTGGCTCTTCATTCCTCGCGCCCCGCAAGGCCGTTGCTTGATTGCACGTACGCTCCCTATATGACGGCATCGTTTTGCTTTTCACTTCATAACACTTCATGAAGACTTTCTGTTCGCAGAACTTGCCAAGATTTTCATTAACAGCGCCAAATTTAGGACGTGAAAAAGCCATTGTCGGGATATTTTTCGTGCTATTTCTACATCTTGGGTATGAAAAAGAAAACAGTATAATATACTAGCAAACGCGAGTTCCATTTCCGGCCCTGGTTTTGTCATTTAGGTTATAGCAAAGTCCAACGTTCTCGCTTAATTAAATTTATGTACACTTTAGACAGCCACAGGAACACAAAAATTAATCTGAAATCCCCCTCTGAAGCGTGTCTCATTTGGGCCTCATTACACAGTATAAACAGAGATATTATATCTGCTAGACTTTATTTCGCTGTGAGTGTGCTGAACCATACTTTGTGGCAACAAAATGTACCGCTTTTGCGAAACCGGAGATAAAAGCGGACGAGAAAAATTCTGCTACGTTATTTTGGTTCGGGGGAATGTGTAATGAAAACCCACATTTTGTGCAATAGATGGGGGCATGACATGGGGACCAGGATTTCTTTACTGGAGGGGGGAGGCATCCAGAAGTGAGTTCCGTAAGGGGTGGTGGGGTGGGGAGGGGGTCTAGGCAGGGAACTTATATTATACTTTGTGTATTGACTATGTCTGCCCTTGGCGGGAGGGTTGTTGCAACAGAATGATGGCATTTATCTTATGCTGTATTTAAAAAGCTTGACAACAAAGTTGCTGGCTCGTGGCATCGACATTTCACCATTGAAATCGGATCCAGATCAGCAACCAGCGCCAACCTTTTGTTTTTGTAGCTGGCTTCAAAGGCTATTGACCTGCCGGGGTACTTTCCTATTGGAGAGACTCAAACGAAACCACTCTCGCGGGACCAATATCCCACAGCTGGCGCCTTATCCTGTCTACTCTTGTTTTTTTCTTGCGTATCTCAGTTGCGCCACAAATATTTTATAAGCTATGCACCAACTCGCCCAACGTCACACTCTGCTCAAAATTAAAGTGCAGTTCCCTAGTACGGCGTGCCTCATAATCCGTGTTTTTCCCCAAAACTACATAATATCTCTATTTAGGACGTAGACAATGACAGCACAAAGAAGAGACGGTATGCATTTTAGCGTGTATTGCATATGACTGCATTTGTAAGCCGTGTTCCGCACGTGTTCGGATTATAGGCAGGAATGGGAACAAAACAGCACCTGAGTTTAAAGGGGGCCTCTTTTATCAAAAAAAAAAAAAGAAAAATTGACCGTGGGTCGGCGACACTTCCATTTACTTACATTCTACAGAGATGAACTTGTTGCAGGCCAATTTCTAACTTGTGACATCGCCCGATGTCACGATATGCGTATCCTACCTTACGCACGCTCGAAGGGTACGCATACATATGTTCTATTTTTTGAAACATAAATTCCGTTGGTATTCCGGACTTGGTGTTTGCATTTCACTTCTTTTTGTACGCCTCAACTAGGCATGCGCAAAGAATGCCTGAACAACTTCAACTAGCGCAAGTAGTCCTATTGAGTTCTATCGGTTAGACGTTTCCTAGATGTGATCTCTTCATTAAGTTCTGTGGTGGTCCGTCTCAGACGGAGTGCCTTTCTCCGCTCGTCGACCGTAAATATGAGATATAAAGCAGCAAGCAGGGTATCTGTGGTGACGCTCCGATGGCTAACTTGAATGCAGGATAAGGAAGAAGCGGGGCGAAAGAAAAATAAAAATTTCGACTAATTAGTATGCGCGTATCGAAAAACAAATGTTCGCTCTATGTAGAGTCAAAACTGATCATAGACAACAATTGCCTTCAATACGTTAGATTCATGGTGGCCCTGCGCCACGCAGTGCAGTTCCTTTTTTTTCAGTGTCACATGTATTTCTCTTTTTTTTCGAGAGAGAGAGAGTTTGTTGTCAATCAATGGTGTAGTACGTAAACAATACATCTGCGACTAAAGAAAAAAAGAGCGCGGCCGGAAGTGGTTCTTGGTATAGGAAAGAGAAAGGCAGCGTTATAGTCGCCAGCCCATAAGGGAATATGGCTCAGCGCACCGGAACGGGAGCGAGGAAAGGAACTGATAGAAAAGATCAGAAATGCGAAATGTGGCACAATGGTTCCAGCAGGCGTCCTCCCGCATGCGACCTTCCTCTAAGCAAATAAGGGCTTGGGTTATGTGTTCTACCGTTCCACGTATTTAGGGTAGAAAACTAGTCATAATGTTTATTTAACCTCCCTTAACATTTATTTAACCTCCCTTCATTACCGCAATTTCCTCTATCTCGCTCAACTGTTTTATTACATCCACACTGGAAAAGAAAAAAAATTTGCAGTGGCTTAGCTCGGCTATGCCAGGATATACGTAACGTTAGCAAAGGTTCAGCTGTATATTCTTAGCTTTCCAGATTGTCTAGGATTATTAGCCTTCTTCTGTTCATTCTTCGTACGCTGAACCGCTAATTGCCAGGCAACCACTTCGGGATTCGATGAGATAAGCTTCTCCGCTCTTCTGCGCCTTCGAGCAGCATTTGCGCTCTCCTTCTCCATGGTGTTGCCCACCTGCAAACGCCAGTCAGAGGCGCTATCAAGCGGCCCCAGCGCAGTATCAGACGGCGACTGCACAGCGAAGGCGAATAGCTGCGCGCGCGCTGGCGCCACTGTCTCTACGACGTCACTCCTCTCGAATGCGGCGCAGACCAGCAGCGGCGAGCCGCGCGCGGTGGTGTCGGAGAGCGCGTGAGATGCCAGCTCCGGTGACCCAGCTGTGTGACATCACTGATCCTCGCCCATGCGCAGCACGGCTCAGAGAGAGCTTACAATGAGCTCTAGAAACGCCGCTCTTCCAGCTTTCGCTGTGACTGTGCTGCGGTTTCAGTGCAGGCCTGGCGTTTTTTTTTTGTTCACACTTTGCGTCGCACAAAAATACGATGAAAATGAACAAATATGATAAAGATAAACAAGTGTCGACTTCGTCAAAGATTTTGTAGCCGACAGAAAAGGGCGTCCGACAATATTCTCTGTTAGTCCAGTGCAATATCGCGCTGCATGCCCTCGTATTTCTCGAAGAAAGAAGAGAGGAGTAGATAATAAACTATTTTGGCAAACTAGTGCGGCAGCTTTCCTTCAGGGCGAAATGGGCGAGACGAGAGATTAACCCCATCCCGTCCCACCCTCCGTTGATGACGATGGTTGGCGTGGTACCGCACGTGACGGATCGAAGTTCTTGGACCCGGGCGAGACCTTCAGCTTGACAGGCGGTTTAAGGCTGTCGGTCAGCTCGTCGCTAGTGAGAGATAATTTCTCGTTGCGCTTTGTAGAATTGTCCATATCTGCGTGAGATATGGACGCCATCTGGCAATACGTCGGGAAACATGAGTGCTGTGTTGCGGGCTGGTAGTCCCGGCGCAGCAGCAGGTGAAGACCGGCGGTGACCAACGCGACCGGTAGGGACGCCAGCCAGCCCGAACACGCGGTTTGGCGCGAAGCGCCGAAGCAGAAGAAACGTCCGCACTCAACGAGTACTCTCCACACACTCTTTTATATTCACGTCGCCTGGGTAAAACAGGAATGCCAGAGCGGCGCCCCATGGCCTTCGTACAGTGCAATACTGAACCGAAACCGAAACACAACAATGAGCTCATGCAGAGGGCACGGAGGAAGGCAAGTTTCAGCGCAGTCGCGTTATCAGCGCAGCTTAAGAAACTAGGGTCTCTATAATTACGTATCTATGTATTTTCTATTAAAGGAACACACCACCTAATACTTACATGGTGATGTTGCGCCTCAGATATGCGTAATGTTTGCTTTTTGATCAGCAATGTACATAATTATGAACCTAGTCAGCCGTTCAAGATGGCTGGCCCTTGGGCAAGTGGTTCAACTTTGGACGGGTGGCTGAATATGGCTGAATCGAGTGACGTGCCGACAAACAGAAAGACAGACCGAAATTTCTGCGTTTAAGTTCTCCGAGAAAGACTATCATCTTTAAAAAACTGTATGAATGTCATATAGTGCAAGGAGTCTCCTTAACGAATGTAATATTGCGTGGCAGAAGCGCAGAATCGCGCCAGGCGTCAAAACACGTGATTGCAGAACGAGTGGGTTTTTTAAAGGCCCACCCATTACAAAGCGCTCAGACATATTTATTCATGAGCTGCAAACGCATCAACAATGTAGGCAGCGTCGGATGTTCGCGTGTTACCTTACGGAGACGTAGTGGACCCTTCGCTGATCCGCAAAAGGAAGAATCATGCCATAATGGGCAATTAACAACGGTACTTTCAGTAGGCATTCTAGGATAGTTTGAAACGGTCAGTGTTTCACGCCCAGCCGTTCGTTTCCTTACGGCACAGTTGAGGCACGCGCAGATAACCAAAGCTAGGCTAGCAGTTGAGAAGGCGATGCGCACAGGGCCCCATAAAGCTATCAAGTTTTTCTCTTCAAGGGAAAGTTCAAGCGTCCTCCAACTTTTTTAACGCGAAATTTTTATGCCGGCGTCCACCAAGATTTTAATGACGTATTTGCGTCACGTAAATTGCGTCAAAAAATGCACACGATGAGATGGGAAAGGAAAACCTGAAGAAAAGAAGTCCCGTCTGCGGGAGTCGAGCCCATGACCTCTCGGTCCACCCCGCCACGGCCACTCACGGTGGAATCGTTACAAACGCGCCATTTATATCTCACACTTATCTCTCAGAGTGTCCTTGGTCGGCAGGGTGGTGTCGGCGTCTGGGAGCGATCAAGTGAAGCAATGTATCATGACCGTGGCCTCCACGATTAGCCCCTGCAACGCGTCGTCGCTACATGTCCGCCTCGTTCAGCGAATTTCAAATAGAAGCGCAATTTTGTCAACGTCTTTACACACCGTGAGGTGACGACCTTAGCCCAAGCCTCGGCCTCGCTCATAGCATTCATTCATATTAAAAATACCGATGGGACGCGCACCTGCCTCTCCTGGCTGTAACCATGGCTGTAACACCCCGTTCCCCACTCATGCTCGCCCCGACAAAGGTCGCGACCGGGTTAGAGAGGAGGCACAACGTGCGTTGCGTTTCCCTCTAGTCCGGATGGCCGCGGTGTTCAATAGCTCTTACCCAAGCCGCGGGATGGCGACCATATCCTAAATTTCGCAAACAATCAGCGACGCTCTTCTGGTTGTCACAGCGCTTTCTCAGATTACGCTCTCACCGTTAACTACTACAGCTACCACAAAGGTTTGTTTAATCGTTGATCATGGACGTTGGTCATCGGGATTGAGATGTACCACCAAAATGCGGTTTCATCCACGTTAAACCCTTCCTAACACGAATAGACATTGCGCTAGCTCTCTTATGTCAAGGTGTAGTAAAAGTTCAACTCCTTCTGTAAGGACGCGTTTTACTTTCATGTTATACCAATTCCTATGACGGAAGGATCGACCATGTTTTTTTTTTACCGATAATCACGAAAAACACTTCTGAAAGATCCTCCTGACACGCTCGCCGCGTCAGAGAGGGTGCCACCGCCTCGGCAAGCACGCGGTTGCCAAGGGAACCACTTGGTTGCCTGTTCTACACATTTCCTGAAATTTCAAGATAGTGTAACTGAATTAAGCAGGATTTAGAACTACACTAATTCTGATCAATTCTACTGGGGACTTCTATCGAAAAATCTTCATTCATCAATAATATCGTGCCCTCATAAATTTATTTTTCCAGAAGTAGGTATATACAGAGTCAGAAAGAAGACGGAAAACGAAAAATTTTGATAAATTTGTCATTTTCGAATAACGAGCAGTCACTGCTGTCCACAGTTTAACATGCTTGAGCAGTCTTTTCGCCTGAATATTCACTGTGCTCGAGCAGAATATCCGTTGCTCATCATATCCTTAGAGCCCTTAAATCACATCCGATAATTTTTTAGCATTTCAAGTAAACGCGGGCACCGAGGTCAGCGTGCCGGCACGATCGACAATACCAAACGTGGTGCGCTACGAGCCGCAGGCGCGCAATGTTTCCTAGACACAATCCTTGTCCTCTCTGGGTCTTTCCGGATCCCCAGCGTTGACCGTGGCGTCACCATTTGCGTCTGGTGACGCCATCCCCAAAAAGAACTAGTTGCGCACCACTAGTACTGTCCTCTTGTTCCGTTACTCGTTTGTGCATTTCGCTCAGCGTATCTACATTACATTAAAACTACAAAAATAACCCCTTTGTCTGTTGGCAGGTACGCGCGCTGCAAATCTTCCTCCTCGCAGGGTGAGGAGGAGCACTCGGCAAGGAGGAGAGACGACGTGATGAACAGAGCGTAGCGAAGGCAGAGCGACGCAACCGAGGCCTGCTTTAGGATCATCAAACGCATGCAACTCTGCTATTACGGCACCCTTTCGAAAATCTTTCGCGGCTACGTGTTTGTTGATGAGTCGCGTACAACTGTAATACCACAGCTAAATTTCGACCTCTGGTTGGTTTAGGGGCCCTTTAGGTCAGCGCCGCCCATTTCACAGCCGACACACAGTCACGCTTCGCGACGACGACAGCAACAGCAGCAACACGGTCGAAAGTTTGCGCTCCCCTGCACCCCTTCCCTCTTTATTTCTTTGCGCTAAAACAGCCGTACTTTTGTGGCTGGTACCTGAACAGCAGCTGCAACGGCAACATCACGCGTAGGGTAACCTTGGTTCTGGTGTACCGCATCACACTTGGGCGAATGGAGAATAGAATATAGAGGAAAGTAGAGATAAATTATGGATCAGTATCAGTAAGAAGAACACGCGAATTCAATGTTATTAACAAAAGCACGATGTTCCGTTTCTGCACGCTTCGCTGAAGCGAAGTAAGCGAGTCGCGTTAATGCACTCCTTTCGCTGGTGCGTATACAGCGTAATTAATTAGCCCTGTCCATTTTCGCTTTGTTTTCTCTTCGTGGCACTGTGGTGTGCCACAGTTTTATGGCGCTTTGTGAACATTCGTTTTTTAACGTGTTCTGGTTCACATGATAATAAACCTATGCATTAGGAATGGACTTAGGTTATCGTTTACACGTGCCACAGAGGAATAGAAATTGAACACGAGATTTAGTTCTACTCTTTCGCGCTTTCGATAGCGCGAACTGAAATACCTGTGCTCTGTAACTTTCTGCACGTTATTGACATGGCATTCTAAATGCGGGTCAGCCCAAGGAGAAACGTATGATCATGTGCCATTGAATTGATGCACGAAACAACAGAAAATGTCTGTAGTCTGGAAGTCGTGCGTTCCGGTCCCGCCTGTCTATGGGGCCATTCCAATGTGACAGGCTGGTATTTATTTATTTATTTATTTATTTATTTATTTATTTATTTATTTATTTATTTATTTATTTATTTATTTATTAAGGCTAGAGACTTATATGCCTCACTAAACGCGAAACTTGACCGTCGGCGTAGGCGTCCTGCGTCGTAGATGGCGCCTCAAGTCCTGCGGCGTCGGGACGAGTGGTGCGAAAAATCATCATCACGTGATGACCTCATCGTATGACGTCACAAATAGCAAAACTTTGGGAAGTAATCATGACGTCACAAACTCTGGCTTCACGTCATATGCCATAACGCCAAATGATGCCGTTGTAGCACGCGCCTTTGAGCGCTACAGCGAGAGATGCGTTCTAGGTTTCGCGGCTCACATGATCGTTCTGCGCACGTGCACTAGTATTTTGTTTGCACCTTTGCGTGTAAATTGCGTCACGCGCACTACAACAACGTTACTAGAACGCTACACTAGTTCCTTGTAGGCGATTTTGTGTAAATCGCTAGCATACGCATGTCTGACCGCATCGTAAACGCTCAGATGAAAGTGTCTACTATGGCGCTTCTGATCCCGCACCCGTACGTGAATATAAGTAAGCAGAAGAAATAAGTACTTAACTTATTTGTGACCTCCAAATGGCTACGTAGGCATATCTCAGCCTTTGTACCGTTTAGCTAAGAAAATATTTTTCTGGTCACCAATTCCCTGAGATGAATTCTGTATTTTCAAGTTATAGGCTACTGTTGTGCGAGGCTTTAAAAAGGAGCCGCTTGCGGTATTTGGTAATTACATATAAGAGATAACCTAGAAATATTGCAGTAAATCTCGCAGGCTGCACTTGCTAAAGGCTGATATTTTTTCTATCTAACTACTCAAGTGTTATCCAGGATTAGCTGCCTGTTGCTAATATATCATGTGCCTTAAGGAGGTTTTCCTTTTTATTTACCGGGAGGCCTTTTTACACGATACAGAAGTTGACCCCACAGGAGCGCGAAGTAACAGCTGTTTTACTTTGAGCACGATGGCATCACATTTATATGAGGTATTTATCCTGAAGTTAAACTTACACTGCATGCACGTGTCCAATTCTGTGTTTCCTCTAAGGAAGAACAACATGGTCAAAAAACGCCAGGCCTGCGCGGAACGCGCAGCACAGACACAGCGAAATCTGGAAGAGTAACTTTTCTAGCGCCCGTTCGAGACTCTCTTGGGGCAACTAGAACAAGTAGCCATGCAAGGTATCCACTACGCCAGAAATCATAATTTTTGTGAAGAAGGGAAGCACCCACGATGCCATTATTCGTCTTTCTGCAGATAAGCGATATACCCGTTACCCATCTGTAAGGCATCATGTGCACTTTGTTGATGCTGCATGTGGCTGATGACGTTGACTAGTTATGGCTGATCACTTTGCAGTGGGTGGAAAGCTTTAAACCACACACTCGTTCCTCAATTTCCATTATGTGACGTCTTATTGTTATTTCACTCTAGTGCCACGCTATGTTACACATGTTAACGCGATTCCTTGCCCGACATGACACCTGTACGCGGTCTTTTTGCAAACAAAATTTCAAGCACTAGAGTGGCTCTGTGGTAGAATACTCTACTGTCACGCAGAGGGCCTGGGTTTTAAATCCCATTCGATCGTGAATATTTTTCTCTCATTTAGCTTTTTTAACACGAAAGTGTTTTATGCCGGGGTCCACCAAGTACATCCGTCACGGATATGATGCTGATAAAATGGACGCCAAGGGTGAGAAAGAAAAAGAAACAAGGAAAAGATACCCCGCTGGGAGTATACCTTGCTGAGAATCGAACCCACGACGTTGCGGCCGCGACAGCAAGCGCCTGACGCTCTACCGACTAAACTAATTCGGGAGATGCTAAGCAGGGCGCGAACGCGCCTTATATTTTTCACACATTCTCTTTCGCGGCGGGCGGAGCGGGGCGGTGCCGCCGCCTGTGAGATGTGAAAAGAAGTAATGCTTCACGATCGACACTTACTAGCGCTTACTCCGAGATTGCACGCGATATCGGAGGCCATGATTAAAGCATCTCGATACCAGAGAGGTAGACTGGCCGCGCTGGCGTCGCCGAGGCACCCTTGACGCAGTTACGTTCTATGCCTTTGGCTTCGTGTTAGCGTGCGTCGGCTCATCGTAGTAGTGCCGCTTCCACGTGTACCAACGGGATTTCTCTGCCGCCGACTGCTTCAATTGCGAGAGCACCGACTAACAAAACTGCTGCAATACGCGTTGCAGAAAGGACGCGATTTCGACGGGCGAATGTCGTGCCTTGGTGGAGCGAGAGCAGCGCCTGCGAGACAGAAACCAGCGGGACGCACGCATTTGTGGCTCAGGCTACGAATCTCGACCTCCCGTGTTGCTGAAGCGCAGTGTGTGTTAGTGTGTGCATGAGCACAGGCGTCGGCTACCCATTACTAGAAAGCGCACACCGTGCCGTTTCTCTCCTTAATTGACGACGCTTTGAAGAAGCGCATACCGGGTACCAGTGTTGATTATGAGCTTGTTGATATCATCCTTACGCGGGATTCACGATTCCCTGTGTCTAAATGTATGTTCACACCATCAGCTACCACAACGGTTTAATCATGATCATGGGCGTTAGTCGTCACGATAGAGACATGCTGTCAACATGAGTGCATCCACGTCAAACGGTGCTGTAGCTGCCAAACTAGAATGGACATTGTACAAGCTGTCATATATCACTACACAATAAGCACTACTTCTGTGAAGACACGTTTCACTTTCGTGTTATACCGATTCCTATGACGGAGGGATCACCCTTGTTTTTTGTTTTTTTTCGTATTCCGCGCGACAGTGGTTACGGACGCCGACGGCGGCGGCGGACAACTACCCCACTGCCGTTGTGATCTGTTAACACCTTTCGCTGTAAAAACCCACGAGTAAGTATCATCAACTAGCACCAATTCAAAGGTGATAGCTTTATTGAAGATTCCTTTTGGTACACTGCTCTAATTTTACTTATCTGAAAACGATATTACAGGCCAACTGGGCAGTCTCCGTTTTAATCGTCGCAAAATCGTTCTATTTAGGCGCACTTCAGTGAGCGATTCCTAATCATGACTTTTATCAACGACTTGGAGAGAGAAAGAGAGAATGTAAACGTCGTTATGCAAGGGTTATTTAGAGTTTTCTAAGTGGTGGTCCGTCCTTTCCTGGAAAACAATAAGTCATGGTAAAACTACACAGAGCCCAGGCCATGACGCTTAGACTCCTGCAGACTGATTCATATCCAAATCTGGCCTTATTTCACAAAATTTACCCGGATACTTACACTAGCAGCTCGTGTCCCCTTTGTGGGGAAATAGCTAACTTAGAGCATATGCTCTGGCGATGCCCCTCGTTACTGGGCAGTGAACAAGCCGACCCAGCCAAGTGGAGCTCCGCCATCAGAAGCCCCAACAAGGGGGATCAGCTTTGGGCCGTCCAGAGAGCCCACGATGCGGCGGTCAGGCTAAGCCTGCCCGTCCCAACGTGGGAGAAGCCCACTGCGCGCTAGTCGCGTCTCTCAGGACTATATTTAATAAAGTTCCACCATCCATCCATGGTTAACCGATTCCCCCACATTCTTTTTTATGGAGAAAAAAAATTTGCTCAGCTTGCACTAAGATGCGCATGGCTGGGGCACAGCAGCGCTGGTGGGCACCTAGCTGGGCCTGGATTGGCAAGGCTTTTACCCTCTCCCCTCTCTCTTTTCCACCCCCTGCTATACTGTACTATACATGGGTATGCTTTCTCTCGCCAATTTTATATTTTGTACCCAGAATTTCTGCATTTCTCCATCATTATTCCTTTTTCTTTATTCCTCTCTTCCATTTTTTTTTCTTTTTCTTCATTTTCCTCTTTCTCTCCCTCTGTGCTCGTTCTCTCGCCCATCGGAGTTATTGCACCCCAAGCCGGAGAACTGGGCGCACGTGTTCTGGGAGCGAAGCAAAAGACGACAATAAAGAAGTGAGCGCGTGCCGGTTCACGATGACGAAAATTTTCTGTCTACGACACAAAGCCACCCTCCAGCTTAACAACTCTGCTGTAATGAACAGGATAATAGTCTAGTGCGTGGCTCGGTCGAATATAGGTGTTGCGGTCGCAGGTGCGTTAAAATACAAAGTTAACGGTCTGTGTACTTCACAGCTGAAATATGATTATTCATGCATTACTTAAATTAGGTACTTGTAGAAATAGCGTGATGCGGCATTTAGAATATTACTTCGCGAGTTTCATTACGTGATTTAGCTGGTATGCTCTAATGTTTTTGCATACTGACCAATAACACCACTGTGTTTTTTTTTTAACTTCGCTTCTCCCTTATACAAGGCTATCTGAAAGGCAAAACACGCTTTAACGGCAGACTAAAGTTACAGCACAGTTTCGGTAAGAAAAGGAGGAAATTATAATATCGATTTCAAATCAGTGAAATCACAGCAGTCCACCAAACGTAATATTCCATAAAGCTAGCACATTTTCAACTGGGACTAGTTGCATTATACCCCATCAAATGAACAGAATACTGAAATGAGTTTGAAGGGCCATACTTTAAATTGTTCGCATGTTTCTATTTCCTCCTTGCATCTCGACATTCCAGAAATCCCAACACATCCTCCACAAAGCACAGTCTAGAAGAAGCGAAGGTTTCTGGCATGAATATTCATTACCGGTAATACAAGGTGCCCTGGGCTCGGACACGAATATCCTGCACGATCACCTAAAGAAATTGGCGTCGCTGTCTCATTACCTTGAGAAGGAGATAAAAGGGTACGCGGTAGGGAACTGCGGAAAGTTTAGATGGGCTGGACGTCGTGTTGGTCGAGAGAAAGGAGGAGATTGTCGTTGGCTAAGAGTCGTGACAACGTGGGCTATTTCGCAGCGCTCGGTCCACCGCGACCAGGTTTTAATCAAGGCTGACGAATGAGGGTGAAAGCGGTGGTTGCGCGCCGTTGACCTACCCCGTTCCGCCCATATTAAAGAGCTTCTCGACAAAAACTCAGGCCCTAAACCCACTTCTCTCCTTCGTATTATTTTTACCCAACGCATCTTACGAAAGTCTTAAAGTCTGTGGTCCTCCGAGTACATTCATGTTGGCGTCTTTAAATTTTCCCTTCAACTTTTCTTTCTCACGCCTTCGTTTGTCGTTTTCTCCGAAGCGTTATCAGTTTCTCGGAATGTGCATGTCACGTTGCACTAAGTTGCATTGAGAATGAAAATGAATTAGATAATGTAATATGTCGTTGTGATAAAAATTTCAATGTTTCTTTGTGCAAGGATTGTTTCAGCATGATACTACGTCTTTAGAGCAAAATGCCGCCAAAATCAGGTCTGCTGAGGTATGCGTCGCCAGGGGTGTGAACGAGCCTCCCTTTAACTTATACGAGTTCTTGAGGGAGAGGAGAGAGCACCTCTCCCTCCCCCGTGAGTGACGCCTCTGTCTCCACCTTTGGAGCGCTCCTGAATGCGTTGCGCTTGAGAGAGCACTTATACTTTGTTTGTAGAGCGCTTCGACAGTCTTAGCATTGAAGGCTGCACAGCGCTGTTTCTACCAGCCTGTGTTCCCAAATTTCTTCCAAATAAATCACCTGTACAACAGGGCTTGCAAGGTAGCTTGCCGTTAGAAAGGTAATTATAGTGCGCAATGCGCAGTTTTACTGCTCCCACATTCCTTGAAGGCAATTACACAAACGTGTCTAATGGAGCAAAGGCGTCCGAACCAGAGGCATGCATAGATGACGACGAAAGTGGGGTAATTCGTACGAATGTGTAGAGAAGAAGCGGCGGAGAACGGAAGTGAGGAGCTGCTGAACTTCTGCGGGTCGCGGTTTGGTCGTTATAAGTGATTGATGCGTGCGCTCAACACCACTTGCCTCATGGCTCTATAGAACTAGAATACCCTCGCATGCCCACGAATCCCCACAAAGATTTTTTTGTGGTTTAGAGATGGACGAAAATGACTGGTGCTCATTGTGTCGCATTGTGAGTTCCCAAGCATTGTCACGTTCCGAAACGTTCCGTGCCTTGATTGCACGCGTGTAATTTAGAGCGTGGAGATATGTTTTCGTGCCTTCTTTCTTTTCTGCCGTTGTGCACCTTTTCTGTTGTCAATCGGCGTTTGTGGTGTCTTCACTTCTCTCTTGTGTCCGTTTAAGCACGCCCTGTCTATTTAACACGAATACTTACAAATTAGCTCAGCTCTCTGCTATTTTAAAATGTAATTGAAAGCCGCGCTCCCGAACTGATCTGACCCGAATATGGTAACTTTGCTGCCCTCCCTAATCTTCTCAGCACATTTTCAATACTGCTCTTGTTTTGTTGCTTGCTTTTTTAAGTTATCAACTATTCCATCTTGTTATTGTTCTATTTAGTTTCGAGCTGTGTGTGACTTGTGTTGTAAAGAAGCGCTTCAGCGAAAGGCCACGGCAGGATTCGGTACAGCGCCGCATTCTTTGTGCCGTATTTCGCTTTCATCAGACCACCAGCAGCGCGTCGAACTGATATTTTGTTATTCCTCCAATATGTGCTTCCTATAAACACTAATATCGAGTTGGTAGATCGTGGTGCAGGTATTGAGTCAAATAAGGCGGTTCCCAAAAGTAAAGCGTTCACTGGTAGCAAGGCTTATTGTATCAATGCATTTTCTGCAAAGTATTGCTTTTAGTCTATTTGAAGAATTATTGCGATTAAGTTAGCAAAGCGGAAGTAAAATATACGTGTACTTATAATAAACAACTGCTCGAAGAAGTAACTTGATATTGGGGCGATTTCAATTATGTTACATTTTACAGAGAAAGACAAATTCGCAGCGATCGCCGGAAGAGATATTTTCAATGGTTCGGGATCTTCTGGACAGACTTGCAAAAAATGTGTGGTTCAAATAGGAGCAATCGCTCTGCTAGCCTTATCATTTGGAACATCCAAACAGGAGACATGTAATACAGTAATTCAGTGATTTGGCAGCTTTGTTGCATTCCTTGAAATGCTTACAACAGTCTTGTAAAGGCCCTCCTCAGTAGAAGCAACGTAGGTATTCCAGAGCGGTTTCAGACTTGTCCACTTTAAATATGTGACTAGGAATAGTGGACAGAAAAAAAATGTCATTTTTGCAAGCCGATGTGGGGGTTCCCAAACTAGATAATTTCATTTTTCGAACTTACATTTTGCAATTTTTGAGGGTCTTTTAAATCGGACAACTGAAAAAAAGAATCTGCATGTGTCCAGCAAGCATATTGATGCGAGCCAACTGAAACAAGACTGCTTCAGATAGGCGATGAAGACGACGAATGAAATAGGGCTCGTGCTGTTGCTATTTGGCCTTCTTGAATGGAGCTTCTTCTACCTCTTTCTGTGTACCTTGTAAGTACATTTGTTTTTGTTTTATACTGTCACGCACAAGACATTTGTTGGAGGCGCGGGTAACAACCCGACAAAACGAAACTCCTCGGCGGTCGGCGCTTGGTGTTTTCCACGATGGCAAAAGTGGGATGCGCTCCCGCCGAGGTGACCACTACAACGGTTGTTCTTCCTCAGCTAAAATATTCTACCACGTTCTGCGGGGCTGACAATGCCGACATCGAAGACTGGTTGTCAATGTACGAATGTACGAGCAAGAAATTTTGCTTGGATGACATGCTTATGTTGGCAAACATCAGCTTTTACCTAAAAGAAGCAGCAAAAGTATTGTTCCAGAATCGCAAAGAAGAAATAGGAAGCTGGGATGCGTGCAAGAAAAAGGTGCGTGCTTTGTTCGGCAAGTCTGCGGGTAGAAAGGCAGCGGCCAAGAAAGAGCCGGCACCTCATGCGCAAACATCCACAGAATCGTACCTATATATAGGATGTGCTTGCCCTTTGCCACAAAGTACACAATGGTAGGGATAAACCGAAATGGGACACATAATAAAAGGCACAGCATATGATGCATTTAGTCTTCTCATATGCATCGACTGGGACACTGTGGATGCAATCATCAAGGAGCGCCGGCGTTTTGAGGCCTCAAAAAGTCGATGTATCCCCCACCATTTCTCTCGACTTCCGAACCCAGCAGCAACATGGTCACGCGAAGATGTTCTTCCCCTCCAGGAGCTGCTGACTGCAGAGCACGTGGCGCAAAATTTTTCGATGTGAATTTGAAGCTATGTCTCCTGCTTCCACGAGCCCCCGTGCCTGTGACTCCAGCTCCCAGATGCTACCGCTGGTGCATGCAATTGTTCGTCAAGAACTTTCCAAGGCTGGCCTGGATACTGTGTGCACCAGAGCTCCCTCTCTACCCATGGACCGCCGTCGACGCTCAATTTCACATACCCAAGGCCATGCTCTTCCGGTTCACCCTCGCTATGAAGCCGGGTATAGGACTCCTGCAGACTGTCCTATACTTGCTTTAACTACTGCTATATTGGTCATGTGGTGCGCTGTTGCCGCATCCGGTGTACTGGCATCAGGCATCGTATGGGAGCGACCGCCGCCAAGATATTGATCCTGGGAACTTTCGACTTACAGCGGACGCTTCTAACCTTACCTTAGACCACCTGTGACGATGCTTTTCCATGCCGTATAGCTGTCGTTCACCATCCGCGCATGGTCAAATGTCCTGTTCGCCCCAATTTCACACCATCCAGCATCGCCTACATAACACCAGCATCGGGAAAACTAAACAATGCAGCTCCTGCAATTGATACTTCATCGACCACTTCTCTGCCCAATCCTCTCACCACACTGCAAACGTAGATTATAAAAACCTTATTGATGTTACGCACTTGTTGTTCTCGTAGGCACAGGGGCCCCCATATCAGTGACGAATTCGGAGCTTCATCGCCGCTTTAAAATAGTTTTACCACCATCCACGGTACAACGCATCCAGGTCACCGATGGTGACCGATGGTGGAACGCTTCCTATGCATGGTATGTGCTCGGCGCGTATATGTGTTGCTGACCACTCCACAACCCTACTGTTTGCCGTGCTTGAGAAATGTCCCTTTTATGGCGCATAGGAGGTGCTCACCGTGGACCTTCTATGCGCCCACTCTTCCCTTATTGACCGTAGAGGCGGCTTGCTTTAGCTTGATATACCATGTCACTATGACGCTCGAACCGCGTTTGCCCTGAACCGCTTGGCCTCAACCGCGTTTGTGTTCTGCAGTTTACGGTCGCCTCGCATCTCAAGCCGTTAAGTATGTCAACGCTGTGACATTATTATAAAACTTTCTTTTATGTTAAATAAATATCTCCATATGCCATGCCATCGTTGGCAAGAAAAACGATTTGTTTTTTTCATAGCATAACTGGTAATCTTTTCGTTATGCCATGCAGAGCCGATAGAGCAGACGGCAGGTATGAACCACAGAAAGCGTGTATGTGCCAAGCAGCTCGTAGCATAAAATTGCCATGCAGAGCATAGTATGGCAAGAGGATGAAAAAGGGAAGTGATGGTGAGGAGGACTGATGTAAAAACCACGTAAAGCTGCTCACGTAATACGTTTCCCCCAAAACCAAGTAAACCTAGACACGGGACATGTTCCTGTGACAACCACGCAAAACTATTCGCGTGACAAGTTCTCGCAATATCCAAGAAAATCTAGCCACGTGACATGTTCCCGCCAAAACCTCTGTGGGACTACGCATTGCTGATCACGTGAACACTTCATGCTGCTTGCAGGCCTCTCCAGCCCAGCCACCTCCTCCTCGTGCACGCGCGCTGGGATCAGTGTGTAGCAAGGACACACTGGGGCATCATGTGTGTAGTGCGGAGTTCACGGCGGACTTGCGCCTCGACTCCGCTCTTCTCAGCCTCGTTAGAGCAGATAGATGTGAAGGCTGAGCTTAGCCAATACTACTACCGGCTCCCTAAAACAGCTGCGAACGACACTGCGCATGTTTTAATGTAGAGATGTGCTCGAAGCGGAGGGGATCGGCGGTAGAGAGGTGATCGAAGCGGGGGACCGATCGGAACGGGAGAGCCGATTGGGCTTGGTCGGATTTGGGAAATATCGAAACTTAGCAAATCTTGGCAATACCTGTCATTACCTAGCAATACTTGCGAAAACCTTGCAGCACTTAGCAAAAACTAGCAACACTTAGCCAAACCAAGCAACAACTTAGAGAAGCAGGGGCTATACCATCAGCTCTGCTGTGGCCCAGCCTTGGGCGACTTAGTGCGTGCTGTCTAAATTTTTGTATGTATTTAGATAGGAAACTACGAGCTAAAATTTGCTCTTCGTGCTTTGTTCACTATGAGGAAATATTCTTGTTCGCCTTTCCCTCAACGCCGTGCAAGGACAAAGAAGTAGCATTCATTTAAAATGTCCGCGTCTTTTATAGCCATACCTTCATGCAGAGAAAGCTCGTTAGGGTCTATAGGAAATGAATATTACATTTAGTTTCTCCTTCGCCTGAGACGCGATCAGTTTCGATGCTTTCGAAGTGGAAAATTCCTGCATTTCTCGCGAAACGGAAAGCTCGTCACGATCAAGATAAGTGCAAAGAAAGAATCATAGCCACCATGGAAGAAAAGTAAAATGAAGTTTCGGGTTCTTTTCCTTGCCATTTCGTATTCAAATTTCAAAATGGAAAGACAACGTTCGATAGCTTGTTTTGGGGCAACGCAAACTTCCTGTTAGCGAACAAAAAAATAAAGGTTAAGAGTGCACTGAAGCGTTTTTAGACGTGATTCTGAATGCACGAAAAGGATTTCACTGCTCAAGAATGGACAAGACTACGTGCTAGAGAGCCGCTTTCAGAGATTTCTGTGGGTTCAGAGGAACCGTGAACGATGTTCAGTTTGCGGAACGTTTTACCCTTGAACTACTATTTTAAACTTTATTTCGCTTCCCAGGAGACTGTACTGCAGTTTATCCTTGGTGGAAAAAGAAATAAATGCTTTTCTTAGACGGTGACAACGCATCAAAAGATTGGTGTTGTAGCTATTTCGGTTCATGACGGTAGATGAAAGAGAAACGAACGTTCGCCTTAATCGCTCAAAAACGATAATATGACTAGTATTGTAGTTATTGCAGCTTACGAAGGTAGCCACTGAAAAGAAAATCTGTGTTGAGGCCTAAGGCGAGACTAGCAAATAGGTGTCCAGAAAAACGCGATGTTTGATTTGCGGCAATGCTTAAAGAGAATGAAATTCCTACGGGTCCGAGAGATCTTCAACACGTAAATGTATTCATTGCAAAACTGGAAACCACAAGCACATGCCAAAGCCGAGTAGTGATAAAGGCAGCGGGTCCATTGCATTCGGAGCTGGTGTCGAGTACGCCAAGTTAGTGGAACTAGTGAAAAGTACTTTTATTCCGCAACGATTTAGTTTGAAGAAAACAAGATGGGTTAGAGAGGGTGACACTACTTCGTGTCATTAGTATAAACAATGCAAAACAAAAATCTGTCCTCCTTGAATTGTTCTTCCTGAATTTTACAACGCGATATTTGCGTTTTGTTACGTCACATGCCTCTACTGAGATGCTTATGCATGGGAAAGGACAGAAAGCGGCAGATTGGTCAAGAGGTCATGTTTGTATATTACCAACGCTCAGAAAAAACTAACAGCACAATGGCAAACATGTGACTATTAGCTCTCCTCTTCTGTTCGGTCTAAAAGTGCCACTTGGTCAACAATTGTTCGATTCCCTGATCACACAATGGAGTTTCGTGACCACGTTCATGCGGATTATTAATCGGTAGAACAGTATTATTAAATGAATGGTTTTCTTTCTTTTCTTGTTTATTTATTTCTTTATTCTATTACCTGCACTGTCCAAACCAGTCTTTTCTTTGTCTTTTCTAGGCTACGCAAAAAGCCTAAAGGACACGGACTTGTGTAGTAGCACTAACCCATTGTTACATTGAATTCAATGCTGAATCAGCATTCACTGCACATTTATTAATTATTTATATTTGCAGTTGGTCAGTTTCTGCTATTCCGCATCAGAAAGCTGTACTCTGCAAAGGGCTTTCGCTCGTTAGCTGATGAAATGCCGCAAACTTGGTTGAGCGACCTGAGTGTCTGGAACCGTCGCCTACGTAAGCTAGGCCGATCGAGGAAGCTGCAGATTTCATCGCACTTCTCCCGTCGTGACATAACTTTATTGTGCTCCCTGTGGTTACTCCTGGCTTTCACCTAGGGCTACTATTATCGCATAGGAATGGCAGACACCTCCTAATGTGACTGGTTCATCAGTGAGGAAACAGTAGAACATCTGTGTTTCTCTGATCGTTTTGTGAGTGGACGCAACGTTCTACGCAATGCGCTGAGCAAACTAGATGACAGACCGTTTTCAGACGAGAAGATTCTCGGGTCGTGGCCGTCGCGTCGCAGGCCAGCAGAGCGACGCGGGCATTCATACTGTTTTAAATTGACCAGGTTGAGCGATCGCATGTCGGCGTGTAATGACACCCTGACAGTGCGTGACAGCACTCTGACCGTAATGGCACCCTGACACATGCACCCTGACAGGGCTTTCTTCCCTCTTCTTTCTCTCATTTAATCCCTTAATCCCTCCTCCCAGTTCAGGGTAGCAAACTGCACGCTCGTCTGGGTGACCTTCCTGCCTTTCCTTTCCTTTCTTCCCTCCTCCTCCTCTACTCTTAGGTATGGTGAAGGCGGTAAGGAAGACTTTTCGACTACTTTTAAATATGTTGCTTTTCAGTATTACATATCAGTATGGGCTACTGAACATTTTTTGTGCACACGCGGAGCGGCCACACATGGCCACGGAGTAGCCATGAGCTTATCGATGCATATAGATGGTTGTTATAGATGCATAGGCGTACCGCTTCTTCAAAGAAGCCTCCCCTCGATCGTAAGTCTTTTCACCGCGGCCACATCAGCTTTCCCAAAGGTGCAGATGAACATTGCATCAACAAAATTGGGCAGGTTCGCCGTAAGGGCAAAAGAATAATTGTGATAGGAACAAATTACAACGTTATGCGAAGTAAGCCTAGCAGCTCATTTCTTTAGGAAACCCGTCCGCTGAAGCAAGCGAAGCGAATTTTCCGCTGTCTATTGCTGCCACGCGAACTTTGCAATGAGGGCACAACACGTAAAAAGTTATCAGCCATCTGCTGATCATCCTAGAGATACACGGGACCGCGGATGTCCAGGTCCTATGAGTCAAAGTACGCACACGTTCTCACAGGCACCCAGCAACCCCCCACCCCTCCACCTCATAGGCGTGCGTAGGGTTCTCCATTATGTGGTTGAGGGTGGAGTCTCACCGCAGCGGCCCCTCTCCCCCATTCGATTTCGACAAAAACAAGCTTCGCAATGGATTCAGAAATGAAAATGAAACGGTGACGTGCTTTCCAGAAGGACCTGTCTTTGGCTCCTAACTTTCCGGGAGTAGGAAAGGGTAGTAAACAGCCCTTGGATGCAACAACAGTCCTCGGCCGTCATTATTGTCAAAAACCCGCACGCTCATAACCTTGAACTTTAAAGAATGACGGGACAGGTGCGACTGAGTATACGTATGGAGCACACTTAGCGCCACCATCGTTTCATTAAAGGGGCGACCTCCGAAGGGGCGCCCTATGCCCCCCTCGTGCGCAAACCTATGCATCGGCTCCTATCTCGGCGCGCCTTTCGCGCGCATCGAGATAGGAGCCAATGCATTTCAGTCACGAAACGTATTTTCGTCACGGAAATACGTCAGCAAAATGTACACAATCAGACGGAAAAAAGAACTACACGAAAAAATTCCGTAAACGGGAGTGGAACCCACCACCTCTCTGTCAACGACGATAGGTGTAGGACGTTCTAAGCACTGCGCCACGGTCACACATCCAGGAGGCTTCATCAACGCGCCTTTTATCTCTTACACTTCCCTCTCACAGTGCTCCTGGTTCGCGGGGTAGTGTTGCCGTCCTGAAGCGCTAGAGTGAAGTAATGCGTGGCCTCCGCGATTAGCGTCGCCCACGCGCCCTTTCAACGCTGCTAAGGCTGTCCCTTTCGGCGCGTTTCCAAAAGAACTGTAATTTTGTCAACGCCTTACACCGCGAGGGCTGCTTTAGCCCAAGTCTCGGTCATAGCATCCATCCATATTTCAAAAAAAAAAAAACAAAAAAGCTCTGGGATGCTTGCCTGGCTGTCACACCACGTTCTCCGCTCAAACCGAGAGAAATCAAGGCTACACTAGAGGCAAGACACGACCCGCGTCGCGTTTCCTGTCGCGTTTCTAGCAAACCCATGCTAGGATCTTTCTGTTAACTCTTTAACATTGCGCGGGACGGCAACCTTAGCCCAATGCCAGAAAAGAAATTTATAAGGGTAGGGGTGCGGGCTTGGTGGTCTGTCATGCTTCTTGGATGTGGGCGCCAGTGCGTGTGTACTTTATTCTCTTCGTCCTTGTATTTTCGCACCCACATCCAAGAAGCCAGTAAAGATGCTCAGCGTCCTATAACCGACGCTCTTCTGGCTGTCACACAGCTTTATCTGATTGCGCACTCCCCGTGCGAATGGAACGGCCCGAGCAACATAAACGGTGCGTTGCCGTGGCCAATAATGGAGGCCACGAATAATGACACGAGCACCGACTGCCATCGCTTCGGCAGTCACAGCGCGGCGGGGGCTTTCGGTGTAATATTGTAGGAAACTGTATGTTAGGTGAAATGCGGCGTCCACGGTGATGCGAATTGATGACGGCGCAGTTACGCGATTCGCCTTTCGCGTCAGTGTGTGACACCTCCTCGCCAGCGTAGGGCCGTTTTCAAATGGACTGACGGTGTTTCTCCACCGCCTGCAGCTTCGAGTGCACTGGCACCGGCTATTAGGGAGTGCCCACCTTACCGTTTTTCTCCTCAAATGACGACGCTAGGAAAGAGTGCACGTCCACTTAGTGTTTATAGTCTGTGCGAAGTTATAATCTATTGAAGTCATCTATGCACGGAATTCACCATATGCTGTGTCCAGGTGTATGTTAACTATTACAGCTACCAAAAAGGTTTAATCATGTTCGTGAACGTTAGTTGTCGGGATGGAGATGTACCACTAGGCGTCAACCTGGGTGAATCCACATCAACGGTGCCACCGCCAAACACCATTAAACACTCTGCGAGCTGTGGTATATCAGTATATAATAAACATCCAACTACTTCTGTGAAGACACGTTTCACTTTCGCATTATATCGATTCCTATGCAGCAGGGATCCTCCACATTTTTTTTAATATATCGCGTACACATGAATGTGTCAACTGCACCAATGCAAATATATAGATGTGGTGCAAAGATATGGTAACGCTCATCCCCTAGGGCACGGTGCGGCAACCTTTGAGGCCATGGCATCCGGATGGGTCGCGTGTCTACGACCATTTCCACTCCTGCAACCGTGGCCTTCTCCTAATTTCACCCATTCTACCGCTCCTAGTTTAGATACAACCGGTGGGAGAGCTTCTCCTGCAGCTGCTGCTAAACGGGAGTGCTCGAGCGGAGTCTCAGCACCGACGATGCCCAATTCCTGTTGCTTTCTGCTTTCCCATTAGATACTACCGTTACCGTAGTTAGGTTTCAAAGCGAAGCTGCATATGACGAGGCTCTGGCGGAGCACGTCCGCTGACAAAACACGCGTAGAACAACAATTTTCGGCTCACCAATTGACACGACTAATCGAGCGTTTAAGGGGCGAAAATATGGACATGCATAAAAAAACATAAAGGTGCAGGACTTCCCCGACATTGCAAAATAAATTGAATAATTTTGCCTTAAAGGCAACACCACTTGCATAAGAAACGGACGCCGCACCATGTTTGTGCTTTGAAACAACGTGGTTCATTATAAACTGAAGGATTTCATATTGACACCGCCGTTTACCGCCGTTGATTAGACGTTATGCATCGTGCGCGAAAGAAATACTGTAACCTTTTCGTGTATGTCTCATTATGCGCTCAATACACTAAATAGTGATAATATATAAGTTCACGATAGCAATGTTCACTATATCGGACCAACAATAGTCGCAGTTTTCCCAGGGGAGTGAAACTTCCTATACCATCTAAGGAACGCGATATTCGCTCTCAGCGATGGACGAACGCCTGGTGTTTGGGGGCGGTACTAAAACATGGCGGCGCATTGCAGACACGCACAGGGGGACGCCATCTTGATGAGCATTGAGGATCCGAGTGGTGGTGAGGGGGGGGGGGGTTAGCGCCAAATTCAATTGGGATGCACCAGCATGCCTAATTGAGCGAGTGGAAGGTATAGGGAACCCAAGCTCAAGTTTGCGGCGCGACGACAGCGCCGCACCGGCCGCGCTGCGGCTCTGTCGGAAAGCTCTGAACCTTATGCGCGGCCGACTCAGCCCCTTTCACGGTAGCGGTAGCGCACGTGCGCACGCGTTCTTCTGTTGGTGCGGGTAACGGGGGGGCCGTCAGCTCGGCACGTTGAACCGAGAGGCTTGCTGTGCGAAGCTGCGCATTTCCGCGATGGCAGAAGCGACCCCGCGGAAGCGCAAGCGAGGTCCGAAGTATTGCGGTTTAGTGGCCTGCCACAACAGTGCAGACAACACCAAGGCACACGATTCACGTGTGAAACTGTATCGGTTCCCGGGCGTGTCGCACGAGAAATAAAGACGGCAAGCGTGGATAGCTGACAGCGCTGTCTCGCCTTCTATTTTGGCTGTCTGAGTTCATCGCTTTCGTTCGTTTCCACTACATGAATTGGTAAGTGACGCGGCGCATGCACGTAGCGACTACAGTAATGATTACTCGCTGTCTTCTCGCATCGTTAAAGTCCAGTTACGGTTGTAGGTGAAACAACTTTGTGTTTTGATTCCCCGTGTTCGTGAGACCTACCCGTAGTTGTTGAACGTTCACACTCGCGCTATACCTTTAGCGTTGCGCGGTTGGTTGAATTCAACTGAACTCAACACATTGTCAGAAGTTCGGCGCCTGCAATTCACCGTCGGGAAGGCTGCTTTATCACGCCGGAGCGGACGTCCGTGCATTTTCAGCAAGCTTTGACATCGTTCTGCAAGTTTGCTTTGTTTTTGTCACTTTATTAGTGTGATATATATTGAAGCCGCTATATACAACTGGCACTTAATACATGCTTTGCAATTGCGACCTTGAAGTAACCTTCTGTCACCTTCTGACTTTGTGCGATTTTGTAGCCGCGTTCGCGCAGCAGGATTTATACGCCTGTCAAGTCGATATCATAAAAAGAGACTGCAAGCATGACACGATCGAGAGCCGAAAAAACGAGGCGAGTAGTTCGTCTTGCTTCACAGTGGTTAAAGCTCAGCTAGCTATTATCGATGATTTTTGCGCAAACTTTACAAAAAGTGACTGGGGACAGAGAAGGACCACACATATGTGCCGTGTGTGTGGTCCTTCTCTGTCCCCAGTCACTTTTTGTAAAGTTTGCGCAAAAATCATCGATAATGTTTAACCAACTAGCCCACTGCCAAGTTTTTCTCAGCTAGCTGCCTCGCGTCTTAATCGGCGGGCGATTCTCCAGCGGCACGGAGGACTTGACTCTAACCTTCTCAGGAAACAGGGCCATGGCCGTGTAATTTCTTTTTTTCGCACGCCGCAAATGTTTGTTCACGAAAGTACACGGCTGCTACTGTTAAGCATGCCATATCAAAACAACAATCATATGATTCGTAGTCCACACCGCAGAACATCCACAGCGTGTACGGCTTCATTTCGGAGTGCATGTGAACCATTATTCATCTTTAACACGACAGAATGAGACTTACCTCCAGGTATACGTCCTACACGGTGTAATCGCGACTTGGGAAATGCATTTCGCTTTGAGTCGGGCGTCGTTGTCGTCAATCGTCTGCTCTTCACCGTTAACGTGATTGACGAGCCTTTCTCCTTTTATCAAGTTCGCTTTTCGGAAGTGCTTGTCCAGCTGTGAGATCTTTTTGAACCCGTACTGCAGGCGGTACCTTGTGAGGCGCCGCGAGAGCTCTGCACGTGCACACAAGCGAGCGGCAGCGCGGTGGAGAGAAGGGAAAACGCTCGCTGCTTACACCCCAGTTTCTCTTTTTCTGCCAGAGATGGCGCTGCCAGCCAAGAGCACCAGCGCCGCTAAGCGTTGCTTGGGAAGCCTATTGAGATGGCGAGCGCGCGACTTTCTTTCTGTTGCGTAACCCGCCACATGATCAAAACGGCAATCGTTGCGTTCTGATTGATCAAGGTTTTCGCATCCACCTATTTGTGCACCACTTATTCTAAGTAAGTCTTTGTTTTTGTTTATGTGTACACATAAGTTAGACAAAAGTAAAGAGCAGAGTTTGTTTGAAAGTTTTATTGCCTAAACGTACCATTCATACAGTAAAAACACTACTTGAATATTTTACGCTGCTGCTGCAACCGCATGCTGATATGCCATGCAAGCGCAGAAAAACAAAACGAGCAGCATGCAGATCGTGCCTTTCGTCCGCCGGGATCAGGAAGAACTTTATGCTAGTGTGGGGTGAAGGATTTCGACACCACGCAGCACAGCACGATTTGTGATGAGGGCGCGAATCCATTCATTGCGTCTGTTTCGCCGAAGCTTGCAAGGGTTTCGCCAGGAAAGCAAGGAAAACGGGAGAGAGGAAAGACAGGGATGTTAATCAGTTTGGCATAACCGGTATGCTACCCTGCACAGGGGGAAGGGATGGGGGAGAATGAAAGAAGAGTAAAGAAAGAGAGCGGAACACACACGCGCACACATAACTTCACAGCGCAGAGCGGCAGTCTTGTGCGGTATGCGGAATCATTAGGAGTCTACAGCCGCTCGTGTAAGTGTTGTCCTTAGGAATTTGAGCAATGCCTTGGTTGCTTGAATTCTCCATGACTTTTCAGGATGACATTAGAGAATTGTTTCTAGTGTCATCGTTCTGTTGTGAAGAGGAGCGAGAGCGAATATGAGGGATCGTCTTTGCGCAGCGTAGCGAGGAGAGTCGCAGAAGATATGCGGCAAGGTCTCCTCGGTGCCGCAGGCGTCGCAAAGAGCGGTGTCAGCCATCCCTATTCGAAACGAATATGACTTCGTGAAGGCCACTTTTAGCCATAAGCGGCATAGCAGAGTGGCCTCTCTTCGGCGGATTCCAGATGGTATTTGAAGTCGCCACAACTCCTTTAGGTGATGTTGCCGATAGTTTTGGCTTCTTGAGGTATTCAGTGTTGAGTGCGAAATATTCTTTGCGATCCTTTGAAGCATGGCAGCAGCATCAGACCTTGAGAGGGGTATAGCCTCTTCCTTGTCGCCTTGCAAAGCTGACCGAGCAGCATTATCGGCATGTTCGTTGCCGAGCACGCCGCAGTGACTTGGCAACCATTGAAATGTCACTAGGTGTCCCTTCTCGAATGACGTATGAATGAGGTGTCTTATCTCGAATACCAGTTGTTCGTATGGTCCACGCCGCAGGGCTGACAAGAGAGATTGTAGGGCTGCTTTGGAGTCAGAAAAAATTGACCATCCCTGCGGTTGTTCGCGATTGACAACACAAAGTGCAGCGCGAAGAGCTGTGAGTTCTGCAGCCGTTGATTCTGCTGGGTGGTCGGTCTTTAAGCTAGCAGTTACACCTTTCGCTGGGACAACTACTGCTCCGGACAAAGCACGGATGGTCGTTGAGCCGTCGGTGTAAATACGTATGTGGTCGGTGTATTTCTCGTGCAGTAGAAGCAGAGACAGCTGTTTCAGGACAGGCGATGACAAATCGGATTTTTTCTTGATTCCTGGTACATGAGGTGCACTGCAGGACGAATAAAAAACCAAGGTGGAATCGATGGTTTGGATGCGGGGCTGAAGCCTGACGGTAGGTTGGCGGAGTAGCTCCAGATTGTAGCGCAGTATGATGCTAGCGGTCTTTCCGAGGGCAGTGTTGCCAGGTGGTGGTTAGGAGCTCGAGCAAATGCCAGTTTCGCTGAAACAAACTTTTCGGTACTAAAAGTGGCCTTTGGGACACCGTAGGCCGTAGCATACATGGGCGCGCGACAAGAAACGACCCTTTTTCGCCGTGAGAGATAGGACTGCGCAATTGCCGTTTTCCACTCCCGGTGGCGCTCGTATTGTCGCAATCTCAAACTGCAACCTTTAGGTTCACACGCGTATTGAGAACTCCGCAGTTAACAGAGAGTTTTAGTGCCGGGGACCCCAAGCCACCTGCGTACGCACGCTCTTGCGTTCCTTTGTACTCCCAGCCCCATCCACGGAGAATACAAAAGAACGCAAGGGCTTACGTACGCAAGCCGCTTTGGGGCCCCGGCACTAAAACTCTCTAATAAGTAACCTGGTAATAAATATAACACGGAACAACAACGTTCACGTATGCTCGTCGGTGGTACAGCCCCCAAATATTATTATCGTTGCGGTCACGTGACAGAAAAACCGCGAAGTTTCATCCCCCTGGTTTTCCTGGCTTCCATGTTCACAATAGTGAAAGGCCTCTGAGTTTCTTTCAGCCTATTTTCAATTTCTAATTCCCCAGCCTCATCCCCACGCCAAGAAGTGTGGTTTTTCTGTAGTCGTTTTAATATCCAGTCTCATGAAGCATTACTACAATGATAGGTTGGCTATATATATATGCTACTGTCACGGGGTCGTGACGTCGACGAGGGCAGCAGTCGGCGTGTCCAAGATGAAACTCTTTATTTGGCCGAACTTGTGGCCGCAAAACGGAAAGTCAAAATATACCAATACATACTGTACACTGACAGCGGCGTACAGAGCGTCGGCGGTAGAATAAATTACACCATCTCCCGCTAAAGGGGACCATGAGGCGATGCGAAGCGGGAGCACTTGCACGATCGCGTTCTGTTGGCGATCGCTGCGCATGCTACCGACCTCGGTCTGATTGTTATCGAACCAAAGTCGGTCGCACACGTTGCAGCTGTGCCCGAAGCTCCGGTTGAGGAATTCGCGCTGGAACCGGGCGTCGGCACCGTCGAAGCCCGGGCGTTGAAGTTGTCTAGCGAGTAGTGATGCAGAACTATCGATCGTACTATCGATACTATCGATAGCTAAATCACTATCGAACTATCGATAGTGAAAAATACTATCGATAGCACTATCGATAGTAAAAAAATTACAGCATATCCACGGGTGAATGATGACGAGCTTGGGCGAAGCTCCTGAAGCAATGGTTACACCGTCAAATGGTCAGTGGTTTCGCCCAGCAGTAATCAAAGCGATACGCCGCTTTGATTATTTTTTTCTTTTTCCTTTTCTTCCTCTTTTCTTTTAATTTTTAAAAATTTTTTAATCTTATTTCTTATTTTTTACTTTTTATCTTGTTTTTTTATTTTTTTACTTTATTTTTTATTTTATTTTCTATCTCTATGGGACATCGCCATCTATTGAATGATACGGGAGACGCGACGGCGGGGGCACGCCGGATGGAGTGACGACGGACCAGGTGATACTATAAGGAGCTCCGCTCCTAAAAATTCGATGGTACTATCGACAGTCTAAAATCAACAGCCCCCAACTCAATGCAGAATAAACTTGGTTCCCCGCGCGCGTGGTACAGAGTGGAGCCGGAGGAGCAGGCTCAAGGGCAAGAAAGTTGCCATGATTGAGTTCTTCACCAGAGTGCTTTGCTGACACATGATCATACAGTGAAACTGTTCAGCTGTAGCGGAAAGTAAGGCGTTACATTTAATCGGACTGCGCGGCTTCAAATTGATATTGCAGTTTATGATCTCAAAAAAAATATCAAGAAGTAATTCTGAGGTGTAACTCGTTGCTTTTGAATACGAATTTATAGATGGATATATTCCGCTATTTTCCCTGTGGAAATAATTAATTTGTCTGCCAAAAATTGCTCATAACGTAAGCGAAGCTGGTAGTAGGCTATCGCAAACTTTTTGGCAATATGGCCGGCCAGCAACCGCATTATTATTAACACCACTATCGATAGTATTATCGCGTGGTTGTGACGGTGAAGAATGCTGCAGCAAGACTGGGAAATACGGAGCTCTTTACTTGGGCGAACTTGTGCCCACAAAATCAAAACTCAAAATACAAGCGATACATTCTGCGCACTGATAGCGGCGGGAGCAGCAGTAAGCCGTCGAGTAATCTGAGCATCGGTGGAACGCGTCGTCCTTTATACATCAGTCATCAAAGCTTCCAGCGTTATCGCTGGTCCTCGCGTAAACTCTCAAATAAACTTGGTTATTCGCGTCCAGCGCTTAATCTTAACAGAATGATCTCAAACAATTGTGAAGCTTCTCAAACATTACGGCGCGGTCTGCGTCCAACGTTGCTAAAAGTCTTTGTGGGTGAAACCCGAATGCGGTAAAACAAGGCAATAAATGCGCGTGGCATTAATATCGCATAATAGTATTAACGATGATACTACCGAATGCACCATCGATAGTTTGTCGATAGCAGCACTATCGATAGTTTGTTTACAATATCGATAGTTTAAAAAAAACTACCGATACTATCGATAGTCAATTTACCGATAGTTCTGCATCACTACTAGCGAGGCGTTCTGCACGGGCGTTGGACTCGCGTTGTTTGTCCGCAGCCAACGCGTTGGCTCGACGCTGACGCTTTGCTTCGACGTCGGCGTTGCGTACGGCGGGGTTTGCTTACTGACGCTGCCGTTCCGTTTCGGCATGTCGAGCCCGCGTTTTATCCGTAGCAGTTTCCCATCGACGTTGCCGTTTGAGCTGGGCTTCCCTAGCCCAAAGCTCGAGCTCCGCTTGCCGACGTTTACGTTGCGCTTGGGCGCGTCAAGCCTTCCGCTGCTCCGCGATCTCGGCAGGCCTTAAGGTATTACTGCAACTGCGCCGACGTTGACGTTGGAACTCATGACACCGGCGCAGCGACTGAGCGTGTGTACGACCTAACGCGAGCCTTTTCCTAAACGAGGACAGGGAGTGGAGAGGGGGAGGGGGAGAGGAGAGGAAAATGGGAGTGGGTTTTGAGAGCGGAAAGTGGAGAGGGGGAAGGGAGATGGAGGGGAAGGAGAAGGAGGGGAAGGAGAAGGAGGGGAAGGGGAGGGGAGACGAAGTGTGCGGTGAGGGTATGCGCATGCGCAGTAAGGGTGGTCACGCCGCACTCCGTTTGAGCTCCGCCATAAGATGCTTCGCATCTATAAGTGGCAAGCGGTAAAGTGTGTTGGCTTTTATACGTGTGCTGTCGAAGAAACTAGACTATTCGCGTCCTGCGCGCAATCTTAAAAAAAAACTATCTTGAAACTTTTGAAACATCGCTAAGCCGCCTCTGAGGAGCGTTGAACTCTGTGAATGAAGCCCGACCACATCAAAATAACACGCGCGGCACTATGATAACTCGTGCTTAGAGATATTTGATAAAGAGCCTTAAAGAAGGCCCAATATATAGTAGTTTCCGAGTTTTAGGCAACAGTTGGCTGCAGCGCCTATTATATCTACAGCTGGAAGCGAATGTTTGACCTTATCAAGCACTGAGGTTCTTCAAGGTGGCCTATTGGAGCGCCCTGCTTTAATATTTGGCTTCACTGGCAGTGCTTGGTGGTTCTCGCGTGTGTGCTCTTCAATTTTAGATGCGAAGCAGCCTTTGCTGAGGGCTGTGTCCGTCACTTGGCGACCGTCCGCTTTCTACAACCTAGCATAGCCATCTGAACGCGCGCTCGCGCCAAGGAGAAGACCTATTCATCTTCTTCTTCGACCGCCTTGATGATGATAGGGGCACGGCACTTTAGGGGCCCGGGCTGCCTTATGCTGTACCAGCTTGGTGTAACGCAGACAAAACCATGTGTGCTGGCACACGCTAGCGCGTTCGGGCCTGTGTAAGGGGCCGGGTGAGACGCTGTGGCTTCTCCCCCTTACACTTTCTCAGCAGTCACGTGATGGCTTCGGAGAACGAGATTCCGCAGACTCGCGATGAACCCGCTTGGCGTGCTCGAACAAGAGTTCGGGACGCGTAACAGCAACAGCAACTACAGTGAAGTCATTGTGTGCTCCACTTGCAAGGACGCGTTAACATCGGGCAAGGTGCCCGTGATGAACGGAACTTTAAGTCGACCCATGCGCTGCTTGACATCCCCACATGGTTCCTTTTAGTGGGATATGGTGTAATTTTTTGTAAGCGACTGCTGCCTACAGTTCTCCCACAGCAGCAGTACTGTGTATCGTGCAGTAAAAAAATTGGCCGCGTATCTGCGTGCTTCGCTGCAAATGTCGTGTAAAGACGATAGAAGAGGCGCTGTGTGAGATATGGACGCCATCAGGCAATACGTCGGGAAACATGAGTGCTGTGTTGCGTGCTGGTAGTCCCGGTGCAGCAGCAGGCGAAGACCGGCGGTGACCAACGCGACCGGCGGGGACGCCAGCCAGCCCGAACAATCGGTTTGGCGCGAAGCGCTGAAGCAGCAGAAACGTCCGCACTCAACGAGTACTCTCCACACACTCTTTTATTTACACGTCGCCTGGGTAAAACAGGAATGCCAGAGCGGCGCCCACAACCGGCAGCCTGAAGGCCGCCCACAACGCTGCTTTTTCATTTTTTAAATATTTTTTTTTCACCTTCTTGGCCTTCTCAAAACTAAAGTTTTTCAACACCAACCCATGGCATTCGTACAGTGCAATACAGAACCGAAACCGAAACACAGCAATGAGCTCGCGCGGAGGGCACGGAGGAAGACAAATTTCAGCGCAGTCGCATTTTCAGTTAGCGCTTGTTTCGTCTCGCTTGTGTTCGCGCTTGTGTTCGTCTCGTACTTCTTCTTTGTCCGTGTGTCTTCCCGCGCTATGCTAATAGCCAGTTTATGATGAACCAACAAGCCCACATTGGTACCTTTGTCGCATTTTCCGCGCAGCTTAAGAAACTAGGGTCCTTAAAATTACGTATGTATGCATTTTCTATTAAAGGAACATGCCACCTAATACTTACCTAGTGATGTTGCACCTCAGATATGCATGATATTTACTTTTTGATCGACAACGTTCACAAGTATGAACAGCCGTACCAGTTCAAGACGGCTGGCCCTTGGGCAAGTGGTTCAACTTTGGCCGAGTGGCTGAATCGAGGGACGTGCCGACAAACAGAAACACAGAAAGACAGACCAAAATTTCTCCGTTTAGGTATCCCAAGAAAGACTATCGTCTTTAAAAGTCCGGCTGATCCCACGCATTGCGGTAATCATTATCATACGAAGCCGCCAAGCAGTATAGGAGCCTATGCCGGCTTTTTCGTTTTGAGCCAAGTGCTACGAGGTGATTTGAAGTCTTCAGGTAAATTGAGTAGCTGTACGCAAATATTGTGTTCATTCCAGGCACACTGAGAACACTGGCGTGTAAAGGGCAGCTCATGGTCCGACAGAACATAGACACTCGCGTTAGAGCAGACACGTCAATTTCATCGTTATGAAGGGCGCACTTTGGGGCGGTGACGCGTAAATAATACATCGTGGTCATTGGCTCATTAGCTTAGTACTACTCCTGAATATAGTTTGAGGAGTAAGGTATGCAATGCTTGTTACATTCATAGAAAAGTAGAGAGCTAGCAAGGTCACCTTAAATGACATTGTCGTGACATGACGGCTGCATTTGGTCTTTTTCCGCAACACTTGGAAGCACCGGCGTGGGTCTGCGTTAGAATACTTGACTGTCGCGCAGAATGCCTCAGTTCGATTCCGGCTCGAGCCGTGGTTTTTATTCCTTGCTTCCACCGGGAAATATAACCCATCGGCAACACCGCCGACCGTGGCACCACATTTTGTGTAACCCAAGCTTCTTTACACTGTCGGCTTAGGATTTTCAAAGCCTGCTTTGATATAGACTGAGAATCAATTCTGGCGCATACTCACACACCATGGGCCGCAATATGCGGGCATGTATTGTAAAATATCTCATGATGTCCGGGACGCTGGTGGTACGCAGATCTCGGAAGAGCTTGAGTGTGTTTTCCATCACACAACACTCCTACATATTGTTTAACTTTGAAAACTGCGCTTGAGACTCGCACGACAAAGTGGCCCCTTTCTGTACCCACTCGTGATGTGGAACAAAAAAGAAGCAGAGCGGGCACACCTTGCGTCAGAAGCCTCTGCATGGCAGGAGACGCACACGGGTCACTCCACGCACCGCAGTTAAAAAAAAAAGAAATATCTGAGAGCGTCTGATTCTCCATTGTCGACACCTGCAGCGCGTTGCTCAAGCACAAAGACGTAACAACGGTGACAGTTAGTTCACGTGTGTCCTGGCTATATCTGGGCGTTCTTTTCAGGCGTCCTTTTTTTTGTGCTTCAGCGGCACGCTGCAAGTATCGAGCTGCCTGTCGCTGTTCGTGTGACATTCCAATTTCTTGCTATCGCATTTATTGCTTGGCCCTTCCGGCGAAACTGTGACTTTTTTTCATGTCATGATCTGTGAATCGTGTTCGTCATACAATCATGTCTTGTATGCGAGTTTTGGCATTTACCAAGCTAAGGGTACGATCACGAAAGCCCCAAGACGTAGGCGGCTAGATAGATAGATAGATAGATAGATAGATAGATAGATAGATAGATAGATAGATAGATAGATAGATAGATAGATAGATAGATAGATAGATAGATAGATAGATAGATAGATAGATAGATAGATAGATAGATAGATAGATAGATAGATAGATAGATAGATAGATAGATAGATAGATAGATAGATAGATAGATAGATAGATAGATAGATAGATAGATAGATAGATAGATAGATAGATAGATATGGTAAAAACGCCTTTGGTTTGCTAAGAAATGCTTCGCATTTAATACTCGATGCAGCTCCTACAGTGAAGTACAGAGTAGTTGACCTAAGTAGTTGACGTTTATGTTCCGAAAACAGAATAGAGCACATGATGGTTATTACATCAGATCATCACCGTATTTTTTAAGACTAATGATCCATACTTCAGAACCGCCGAAAATCGTATTGTAGCACTAAGCAGTTGACGTACCTTGCGGAAGCATTGCAGCGATAGCAAGCAGTGCCATTTGTGCTCCACGCACAGTGGTTAAATGCTCGGCGATGTTCGGATACCTATTCTTCTACTATACAGTGATCTATGGTCTGTGACATCCTAAGGAAACTTATCATCTCCACTTATTACCGTTGTCGTACAACGCAAAATGAATCTGCACGGATGCTCTATTCATACGGGCAAGTGTTATTATTGCGATAGCAATTTTATGGACACTAGATGGGCATTTTTGTCGCGGCCGTCATGTTCAGTCTAATCGACAACGTCGCCCCGCGCCTCGAATGTTATATGTGCTACTGAAAACAAGAAAAGGTTGCGGAAGGGCGCGGCTCAAGCAGAGATGAAACGCGCCGGCCAGCTCCGTCGGGCGAAGGAACATGAAGAGGTGACATGGGGGGAGGGGGGGGGTGCTGCGTCGCTCGGGCAGCAAAAAGGGCTCAGTCGTGCGCACTATCTGTACAGAGATCAGTAGGCGGCTCATATCTGTATACGTTCTGTGCTGTCACCGCTTACTTCGCGTTGAAACGTTCGCTTCTAATAATGTTCACGAGGACCACTTCGATTACTGGAGCGGCCGTATTTTCTTATGCCAGCGTGTTGAGTAAAGCCAGGGCAGACCCTAAAGAAGTCTGCTAAACTTGCCTTACTACGCACAACATTTCAATTTGTTGCTGTCGCGTTTATTCCTTTGCCCTTGTGGCGAAACTGCGACATGCTTACGTCAAAGTTATCTCGAAGGCCTCCACTGCGGTTTTTCTCATTATCACATTTTTGTTGTGGTAGGTCGGATATGCGGGTTCCATTCCTGGCCACAGCGACCGCATTTCGATGGTATGTGAAGTGACAAAAATACCCGTATAGTTAGGTTTAGGCGCCTGTTTAGGGGCCTCAGGTTGTCAAAATTATTCCCGAGTCTGCAACTATGGTGTGCCTCATAATTATATTGAGGTTTCGCACATACGACGTCAGAATGTTATTTTTTCGTTGTTGTAGATTAAACCGCACACATGACATTTAGTAAGCCAGTCATCACGCATTTTACGGCGTGTAGGTCAAAGGGAATTGTTTTTTTTTTGTCAGCATAGAGTAATTTGAAGATCATGGGCAGAAGATTATTATACTTGATATCGTATTGTTATTGATTCGTCTTCACTCTGCCACGTGGCCCGCAGTATCGACTAAAATATGAAACGACACAACCAGCGCTGTGAAGAAATGAGCTGCTTTGGAGAGCGTTGCTTGGGAGGGTGCGCGGAGTTTTGTGCGCGCAAGCATGTCAGTCTATGGCTCGCGCCAAGAGTTCATATCGTAATCTTGCTGCAAGGGACTGTCGCGATAGCGATCACATTCTCCGTTCCGTCTTAGCAGTGTTCAAAACTTTAGCGCCTTTCAGTCTGCACCAATACGTAGTTAGACCATATATGACCGCCTGCGTCGATTCGGCGATATTCTGTAGGCGGCTGGCGTACGCGATAACAGGACACACTGCAAGCAAGCGCACAGCCACCCTATAAGAATGCTCTCAACAGTGGACAGTTCCCCAGCAGAATTCGCAGGTGGCAGTTTCGGCACGTGCTGGCGTTGGCGGCGTTTTTCTTCGCACAACTGTACTATTTCGCCACGCCGGGAAACCGGACTGGACGCTGCTGCAATTACGCTCTACGACCGATACTCGCTACAGTGCCTACCCTCCCATATGACAAGAAATCTGCCGAAAGAAAGCTGTCGAAATCCACTCCAGAATTGCGAAGTGACCAGCACTGGAGAGGTGCGTACAATTGTTGCCGCTATAATTTTTCGCTATATAACGCAGATTAAGCTTAATCAGCTACAATGTTGAAAAATCACTTAAAATGTAACATTCTGATATATAGCTTTTTTTATTCGCTTGTGTTGACGCTCCTAGTACTGAACCGGAAGCGCTGTTTCCTGTGCCCTGCGGGTACCTATTTCCCTGTTTTACGTGAGCAAACACTTTAACTTCATGGCACGGCGTGCAGCCTAGGTTACGGTTGGTTTGTTTTATTAAAGACGATAGTCTTTCCTGGGATACCTAAACGGAGAAATTTTGGTCTGTCTTTCTGTGTTTCTGTTTGTCGGCACGTCCCTCGATTCAGCCACTCGGCCAAAGTTGAACCACTTGCCCAAGGGCCAGCCGTCTTGAACTGGTACGGCTGTTCATACTTGTGAACGTTGTCGATCAAAAAGTAAATATCATGCATATCTGAGGTGCAACATCACTAGGTAAGTATTAGGTGGCATGTTCCTTTAATAGAAAATGCATACATACGTAATTTTAAGGACCCTAGTTTCTTAAGCTGCGCGGAAAATGCGACAAAGGTACCAATGTGGGCTTGTTGGTTCATCATAAACTGGCTATTAGCATAGCGCGGGAAGACACACGGACAAAGAAGAAGTACGAGACGAACACAAGCGCGAACACAAGCGAGACGAAACAAGCGCTAACTGAAAATGCGACTGCGCTGAAATTTGTCTTCCTCCGTGCCCTCCGCGCGAGCTCATTGCTGTGTTTCGGTTTCGGTTCTGTATTGCACTGTACGAATGCCATGGGTTGGTGTTGAAAAACTTTAGTTTTGAGAAGGCCAAGAAGGTGAAAAAAAAAATATTTAAAAAATGAAAAAGCAGCGTTGTGGGCGGCCTTCAGGCTGCCGGTTGTGGGCGCCGCTCTGGCATTCCTGTTTTACCCAGGTAACGTGTAAATAAAAGAGTGTGGAGAGTACTCGTTGAGTGCGGACGTTTCTGCTGCTTCAGCGCTTCGCGCCAAACCGAGTGTTCGGGCTGGCTGGCGTCCCCGCCGGTCGCGTTGGTCATCGCCGGTCTTCGCCTGCTGCTGCGCCGGGACTACCAGCACGCAACACAGCACTCATGCTTCCCGACGTATTGCCTGATGGCGTCCATATCTCACACAGCGCCTCTTCTATCGTCTTTACACGACATTTGCAGCGAAGCACGCAGATACGCGGCCAATTTTTTTGTTATCGTATTTGTTGGCTTATTAAGGATATAACCGTTTGTAAACAAGTTACATTGCGTGTTTTCTTTCCGGGTGTTATGCTGAAACAACCACAATCGAGAATTTAAGTATGCCGTTAAACAGGCGCTCTTTGATACGGTTAATCCTATGCACGCAATATCATATGAAGATACGTTTCACACGCACCAGCTTACTCTTCTGGGCCCTAAATGAACAAGCAGAGCTTTCGCGTCATGTAGTCAGTGCAATCTTTACAAGAGTGCGCAGGCCACTTTACTACATATGTAACGTTATCAGGTCCACAGATAATCAAGATGAGGAAAGCATAGCGGGCGTTGTTTGTAGTGCTTACTTGAAGTGTAGTTATGTTATAACTTGATTGCTGTGGAGAGGCTGAAGTAGTGTACTATCGGATTCAAATGAAACGCGAGCAGCGAAGCGCATGGTGCATGCATTACCAATGGTGCAGCACGCGTCTTCAAGTCATCACCGTCATCACAGTGTTCAACAGAGCAAAAGCGTAGTTGGTGTTTCTTCCAGCTTCTTTTTTTTTACGCCACAGACACTTATTAAATAAAATATCATTCAAAAAGAAAGCGCGAGGTAATTAGCCTTGAACAGAGTGCGTAACCTGTGCGCTTTTTTCGAATGACGGACATAAACGCCTACGTACTTCCCCAAAAGAGTCAGGTCGCATAACAGATGTCGCAATAAAAACATGAGTAAATAACTAGAATCTAGAATCGAAGAAAGTTCCATGCGTCAAAAGCAGCCAAATTAGTAACGCCATCAAAGATCCAAGTTTTACTGAGCTGACTAGTGTACTTTCTCGATTCAAGTTGTGTTGCCAAGCTGAGCTGTTACAAAATTTTTTCTTTCGTATTTAGCCTCGGCAGGAATCGGGCAAGGATATGCTTTTCTTTCTTTTTCATTTTGAGGGCGCATTTGTAATTAGCTTTGGCAATTACACGGCGTTAAGTTGCCGTTGATTCAACCTGTCAGTGAGAAGAGCGCCTTGCTCGTGCTATGTTCAAGTTCTGATTTTTCGTTTTCTTTTCTGCATTTTTTGCTGCCTTTTGTTTCGAGGGGATGTGAAAAGAATACGTGCCTCCTGCGAAAGTGCTAAACGCATTATGAAGTCACGCCTTTCCAAGCGTCTCAATCAGTGTCATCATTTTACTATGTTATATTAAATGCGTGCCCATTCAAATTAGGTATACAATTTAATTACTGTAGTAATAACGTTATCCGGAAAAACAGGCTTTCGTCGTTTTTTAAGTGCCGTTTTAATGTTTGTGCGGCCGCTGGGACGTTTTTTTATAGTGCTTTTAGTAGATTAAAAGGCGAATCAATTCTTGGTGAGCGAAGACGCTTTCATCCTTCACCTACTCGCGCAAAAGACAAAGGGACTAGAAGAGACTTACGAGGACAGGCGCTATCTAACAACTGATTTATTTTTCAGAGTATACACACATATTTAACAGCCCACTGTTCTGCTCGATCAGGTTAAAAAATATGACAAGCGCAAACAGCATCACGTTATCACACGCCTTACCGTTCTAACATCAGCAACAACTCTTTTGCAAGCAGAGAAACCGAGGGGTGGCTAATACACTTATCTTTGTGCCTATCAATGTGATAGGCCTCCGCTATCTCCCTAAAAGTTTTATTTCGATGCCTGTATACAATAGTGGTACTTTCGAACCAAGGTGCGCATGCATACTCGCTACAATGCAGCGCTAAATGTGTGCTAGGGCGACCTTTCAGACCGGACATGTGTTCTCTTAGTCTAGTGTTAACACATGTACCAGTCTGCTCTAAGTACACATGACCACATAACAGAATGTTGTATACTACATTGATGGCACAGTCAACAAATTGGTGCGTGTGTTTAATACTACAAATTTCTTGTGCACTGTTCAGTCTTTGATATTTTTGATTTACCAAGGCACATACACCTCCGATCTTGTTCTTGGCCGATCTTCTTTTTGATCTCTATCAATCCAGCTACCTAAGACTTCGTGCTCTCGTAGCCGTTTTGTTAACTTAATATAAACCGCAATTTTCGTGGTATGACACAAGTGTATAAGCATATCAACCGCACGTCATGACAAGAATTTGTGGCATGGTTGTAATGAAATTCGTGATCTATCCACCTGTCTCTTTGCGCTCTCGCGGCCATTTAGTTGCCTTGAGTTATAGCAAAACTTGCATAGAATGGCAACGGCGTATGAGGAACATGGTTGACAAGTCATGACAAGAATATAATGAAACGCTTTTCATAAATCTACTTATGAACCCACCTGCGTCTTCGTGCTCTCGTGGCCGAATTTTTCATAGCAAGGCATGAGCGTCTGGTGAATATGAATTGCAGGTCTTGACACCAATATCTTGAACCTCGTGTCGTGTAAATCATAAGTGAGCCACCTTGATTATGACGACCATCGTATATAACCGGGTTAACTGCCAGGTTCGCTGCCGCTTTGCGATGACGAAGCTGTTGCTTGGTGCAACACCGACAACGATAACCCAGCGTACGCTTATCGCTTTCATAAACCGCCACGGGCTAGCGAATCGTTTGTACGCGGAACATGATGGAGCACTGCAATCAAGGTGTGAACGCGTGCATTCCACATGGTAATTTTTTTTTATTTCGCCGGAATATGCAGTGAGCAGAAAAACAGTTAGAAAGTTTCTAGTCAGACGTTTCGCAAACCAATCTAGAAATTTCTCATTGGCATTTCTGGCCCAGCTTCGTTGCTTCATAAGTTTGTTAATGAAGCTTGTCTAATTAGGCAGAACAAAAAAATAAAGGCAGCTTCGCACTAGGGGTGCCAAGCCTGAAGGAACTTCGGAGCTTCGCGACCTTCTTTGTTTCTCTTTGGCTTTCTTTCTCTCTCTTCCTCTCTTCCTTCCTTCCTTCCTTCCTTTCTTTCTTTCTTTCTTTCTTTCTTTCTCCAACTTTCTGTCTTTTATTGCGATAGCAATTATATTGACAGTCTCGATGGGTTTTTGCCGTCGCCGTCATGTCCAGATCGCCGTCATGTCAAGATCCCCCCGCACATTGTACGTTCTACCGGGGGCAAAAGCGCGCGAGCGGGGGCGACGAAAGCGGGCGGAGTTCAAACGAGCCGGCCCATTTCCGTCGCTAGGAGGGTGCATGCGATAACATCACCCCGCTCGGGAGGCCTGCCATCGAAGCAGACAGGAAATGCCCCGCCCGTCTTTAACGAGCCTTAAAAGGCGCGAGCGGACGGGAGGGGGAGGAGTGTAGGGCGGGGAGCAACTTGAATTTTGATTCTAAGGGCGCGGTCGCGATCGCTGGCGCGTGCGCTATCTCGAAAGCCATTACAGCGGGCGGCTTGCAGACCCTTCTACGTGCTGCGCTCTCAACGCGAGGTGACTATGCGGAGAGCATCTCTCACTGGTGCGGCCGTAGTCTCTTACACCAGCGTTTTGAAGTTACGCGAGATTGGATACAAAACAGTTAGCTGTCACCCTCACTTCGTGTAACACTACAATTTGTTGCTATCGCATTCATTGCTTCGCCCTTGCGGTGAAACTGTGACCTTTTTTTAAATGCGAAGCATTTCTTAGCGAACTTCTGCGACATTGAGCGTATCTATCTATCTATCTATCTATCTATCTATCTATCTATCTATCTATCTATCTATCTATCTATCTATCTATCTATCTATCTATCTATCTATCTATCTATCTATCTATCTATCTATCTATCTATCTATCCGCCTACGGCTTTGACTTACGTGCCACGCTGATGGTGCGCTGGCGGCCTTTTCGCTAGCTTGGTCTACCACGAAATTGGTATTGCGAGACGTTACTGTGTAACGAACAAATAACATGAGTGGCACGCATTTTCCTCAATGACAGACAAGAAAATGTATGCAGCTCTTTGCTGGCTGCTTCGTATTACATCGATTCCCACAATGCGTGGGATCTGGCGGCTTTTTTTTCTCTTTATTTCTATTTATTTATTTTTCTCTATCTTTTTCTTTGTCTTTGTTACTCTTTCTGTTTTTCTTCCTCACTCTCTTCTTCGTTTGTCGGCCTCACTTGCTCCGCATCTCTTTCTTGCTGTTTTCATGCTGCTTTCTCTTTCTTCCTTTCTTTCTCTCTCTCTTTCACGCTTCCTGCCTCTTCATTTCAATACTACTCGCTCCCTCTTTCTTTCTCTCTCTTTCTTTGATTCTTTCTCTTTCTCTCTTTCATTCTTTTTCTGACTTTCTTTATATTTCTCTCTTTCTCATTCTTTCTATGCTCTCCTTTACTCTTTTCGCTCCTCATCACCCTCACGTTTCCCCTCATACTCAGATCCATTTCCCACCCCTTTGCTATACTACACTATACAAGGCTATGCTATGCTCTACTAGCGTGCCTGGACAGCTGAGTGCTTAAGATGCTTGCCTTCGGATTGTGTGGACGCAGTTTCGAATCGCGCCTCTCCAAGAATTTTTATACTTTTCATTTTAAATATTTCTTTCTTTCTTACTTTCTTGCCTTCTTTCTTTCTTTCTTTCTCTCTTTCTTTCTTTCTTTCTTTCTTTCTCTCTATGTTGCTCTCTTTCTTTCTCTCTCTCTGTACTTGTTCTCTCGCCCATCGGGTTATTGCACCCCGCGGCGGAGAAATCGCCACACGTGTTCTGGGAGCGAAGTAGAAGATGAAGACGACAACGATAAAAAGAAAGGACGAGGAGAGTGCGTGCCGGTTCATGATGGTGATCATTTCTGTTTTGGACAGAAAAGCTTCCCTTGCTCCCATTTTCTGGATAGGGCAAGGGCGCCTGAATTTTAACAGTAGAGCCGCGAGCCTCAATAGCTCCGCGGCTCCACTGTTAAAATTCAGGCGCCCTTGCCCTACCCAGAAAATGGGAGCAAGGGAAGCTTAACGTCTGCTTGCTTGCCTGACCTACCGCTTTTCTTCCTTCCTTCCGTCTTTCTTTCTCTCTATCGCATTGCGCAATGCTCCCTAACTTTTCCTTCCTCCATGCCGGGAATCGCACCTTCATCCACGTCCTTCTCGGCGCAGCACTTCACTTGCTACATGCAGCAAATTCGTCCATGCGCTCGTATCCAGGGAACAATGAAATGTGGCGACGTGACGTTACAATTTTATCGAGGCGACTTTTAAAGTCGCCGCGATAAAAGATTCCACTGCCGTATCAGAAACGGCTGATCACCGAAAAGCCCACGATCAAGAGAGCATCGATTATTGGAAAACGGCCCATACAAACACGCGTGTGACCGGCGCACCTTCGAGGACGGAATTTATGTACGTGCGCCGGCGCCGAAATCTGAGCATTATAAAAGCTTCGGTTAAAGATAATGTGAGTTTCTTGATGCAGTAGTCAGCAACATGCATTTAGTCTCATCTTCACGGGGTGCGTCGGCCTGTTTTTAATCTCTGGCTTAAGTTAGCTAGAGCACCTTGTATACCATAGTGCGCATTCACAATGGCTTTGTGTGCGTGGGTGGCACTGACCTTTCTGCTATTACGCAAGAACAGAAGAAGGAAGCAGACTCAGGCCGAAGATCACCTGCAAAAGAAAAAAAACGACAATGCCCTAGTGCTCTATTCATTGCATTTCAAATATATACCTTATTACTTTCTGGGACAAATGAAACGAAAGAAAGCAACCCGGCGCATATGAAGCCTAAATTATTTACGAAAACAGTCAGCCGAGCGTTTATTTTGCAGAGACGGTTGAGCTGGCACTGGACTTTCTAACGTTGTAGCCGGCTTCTTCCTCATCCTTATCACGCCGAGTGTCCGCGTCTTCAATCCCCTGAAGGCCTGTCAACCTATAGCACGGCGCGTGTCTGGTTCTCGCTTAGTTTCGTTTTGTGGTTGTCTTCATTGCTGGCTCTTTCCGCCGGCCTGGCTGCATCGCGTATAGGTGGTCGTCGAAAAAGTGAACGAAATGACAGGCGCCGAAGATAAGATTTAAAGCTGCAGCCTGGACAATAACTCTAAACGTTCCTGTACCGTAATGCCCAACATCGCCGGCCCATTTCTGACGCCTTCGAGTATCGCTGGCGCTAAAGCCTTGATGCCTGCAAGGAGGATTGTGCTGAATATAGTGGGGTGTATAGTCTGCTTTTCCGGTGTTCTAAACGTGCGAGTTGCTTGTACTTGAATTGCGTTGATGTTTTCTGTAATAACAACATGACTTGAAATACTTGAAAATTTATATAAGGTTCTTTCACGATTCTCTACTAGTATTAACATTGTTATTTCATAGTCATAGATTTCCCCATAAACATTGACGTAACGATATACAGGGTGTCCCAGCTATCACGCAGCACGACTTAAGAAAAGAGGAATGGCGGCGTCAAGCGAAGCGAACCTACTGCATATTGTTCTTACTACACCAGAGTAGCCACTACTAATGTTATCGTTAATGAAGTTTAATTAATTAGTTACATATTATTTAGTCAGTTATATAATAATTAATTAGTTTTATATTTGTAACCCGACAAATACTCACCTAATTGTGAAAATGTCAATGAGGGGTATGTACGCATGTGTAAATGGCATCTAACTGCACTATTTTCAACAACGTGCTAATTGCGCGCTCTATTTTCCGGTTGATCAAGAAAGCCCGCAAAATATGAAAAGTGGCACGTGACTAGGCCGCTGCGCGCATCAGGAACCAGCGCCCTAGAACAAGCTCGCTATGAGGTAGCCATTATCAAGGAAAAAATGCAGAACGAAAAAAAAAAATCTCGAGGATGTTTGAGCGACGCCTTCAAGAGTAGAACGCGATAGCTTAATCGGGCCATAGTGCGCATCGCCATCTCAATTGCTAGCCTAGCTTCGGTCCCCGGTCCATGCCTCAACCGTGCAGTAACGAAACGAATGACTGCGCGCGTAACATTGGCTGTTTTAAAGTATCCTATCATGCCTGCAGCACGTACAGTTAAGCGTCCACTTAGCCATAATTATTACCTTTGCGAATCAGCGAAAAGCCCACTACGCGTCCGTAAGGCAACACGCGCTCCTACGCAGCTGCTCATTTTGTTCATGCTTTTGCTGATGATGATGATGATTAAGTACGTCTGAGAGCTTTGTAATGGGTAGGCCTTTAAGACACCCACTCGTTGCGCAATTCACAAGTTTTGACGCCTTGCGCAATTGCACGCTTCTGCAACGCAATATTACATGCGCTATGGAAATTCCTTCGACTGCATGACATTCATTGTTTCTTTTTCCGAAGCAGTTTCAAGAAGTAGCGTCGCTCTGCGGTACAACACCTGCTTGCCACGCACGGCCTGGGTTTGGTTCCCACTGAAACCCAAATATTGTTATTATTTATTTTATTAGCATCTTTATCGAATTTCGGTCATGGACAAGATGATAATGTTTCGCTCTCAAGCAGCGACACCGACACCAGAATTTCTGCGAAATGAGCTCTTTAATGCTATCGCGTTAAAGTATGTATTGCCCTATCTGCCAATCCCCGGCCGAAGCAACTCACCGCTTGGTTTTAGATAGTCAAGCCGTAATCAGAACAGTGCTCCGGCCGTGTTATCAATGAGAACAGCCGGCCGTGATATGTGGGTGATGATAGTGGCGTACAATCGAACGGAACGAATCTCAGCACAATTGCGACCACAGTATATTCTTACACCATGATTGCGACGCATATTGTTGGCTCCCGACCTGTACCCTTGCCAAAATGCCGAACGCTGTCTCTTCAGTTTTAATATCTGGTGTTTAACGTCACAAAACCATGATGTCCTCATGATGGACGTCGTAGTGGAGGGCTCCGGAGGAACGCTGTCTCTGGCAACAGACAACAAGCAAAGCGGTTGTTTGCAGTAAGCTTATTTGAGGGTGCTGGTTTCCTTTGTAAATGGGAGCGTAGTCACGTGTTATTTTTCATATTTCGCTGGCTTTCTTTATCAGCCGAAAAAAATGAGCAAGTAATTAGTACGTTGTTGAAAATGGCGCACTTAGACGGCATTTCAACATGCATAGATATGTCTCAATGACATTCCCATAATTACGCAAGTACTTTATGAGTTACATGTATAATGATGACTAAATAATTAAGCCTCGTTAACGAAACAATTAGCAGTGGCAACACCAGTGCACTAGGAGCAACGTGCAGTAGGTTTGCTTCGCGTAACGTCGTTCCTCTTTTTTTAAATCATGCGGCGTGATCGCTTGGACACTCTGTATACAATGAGTAAAGCATAAATAAAAACACATCTAGCTGAGAACCGCGACAGAGGGGCGCGGCGCCTGCCAAGTCTTTCAGGTGATTGGAAGAGCGGAGTAGAAAAGGAATTACCGAACGGCAGGAAAAGGTAAAAACTTAAAGTGGGTGTATTGGAGAAAAAAAAAGTCACAGTTTCGCCGCAAGGGCGAAGCAATGAATGCGATAGCAAGAAATGAATGCTACACGAATTGAGGCTCGCCAATGGATACTCTCAGTTTGAACAGCGCTCCTGTTGCAAAGGCGGCCGAAGCAGCGAAGGAAACTAGCGTGCTTCAAGTGTCGAGCTGTGACACTTGATAGTTCGCGCTCATCTTCTGTTTGTTCGTTTAGCGGCGTCTCTTGAGCTCGAGTGACTTTCGTACGCTCCGTAACATGAGCGGGGACATCACGGTGAAAGGTTGAAACATCCCTCTTGCCTTCACCACGAGAAAACCGCGCGAGCAGACAGCGGAAGGCCAAGGTTCTCCCTCCGCAAATATAAGAAGAAGCGAGCGAGCTCGCCGACGACTTTTAAATGCACCCGTCGCGCTCCTAGCGCCATCTCGCTGGTAATGAAGAAACGCTTATAAGCGCCGGCCGTCTCTGAGTCCGTCCAGCGGTAAAGGGTGTGTATATAACGCTCGCCGTTAGCTGCGTGGAGGATCTGCGTTTCGTGGCGTAGTGGAGAGCGCCACTCGCTGCGGAGCAAGAGGTCCCTGGTTCGATTCCGCGCTTCGGAAGCATTTTTCTGAATTATTTTTCTTTGAGGCTTTTATATATATATACATACTTATACATATACGGTGCATGACGGCGGCGACGGCGACGGCAAAATCCAGCCGAGACTGTGCATATAATTGCTATCGCAATAAAAACTAGTCTTGCAATTCTTTACGATTTAGCTCCAACCGCTACACCATTTTCAAATAATCTTTATTGTGTGGCAACAGGGGAAATTTTACGGGCCATGTGCAAAAATAATTTCTAAAGATGTGCGCTACTTCGAGGTACAATAAAAATTCAAAAACATTCGAGTAATAAATCTTTTCTTTTTTTTTTTTGTTTGAAGCGCTGCCTGAAAGGTTTGTAAAAGCCTCGATTTGCGAAAGCTGAGTAAAACACGTATAAAATACGAGGAGGAGTAACACAAAGAAAGTTTATTAGTAATGTTATTCGTGCTTCTTTTTTTCTTGCCTTCGCCTGACTTGCTATATAAATGAATAAAATTTTTAGATCAAGATTCCTCTCAACAAGAGCTTATTCTCAACTATGTTTCCAAGCATCCGTGAAGGAATCTGAAGTGCCAGCAAGTTTGTGTCAAGTGTATTCCATTCTATATAGGCGGGTGTACCGAAAGCGGGCCGTGTTCGGGTTAATCACATGATTTGAAAATAATTGCTGAAGCCTTGTTTTTCTACAAATTTCCTACGTTATACGGCGTGTATGCTTAATTTTCTGAGCCTCCACGGTGAACTATAGAAGAAGGCTTTTTTTATGTTTCGTTGGAAGAAGCATGTATTCGTAGTGTGGTGCTATGAACGTTTATATGGCTCAAACTTTCCGAATCGAATGTTTCACGCTATCATACCGCCGTTATTCTTAATATATCCAGAAATCATATTTTTTGAAATTGGTAAGATAAATTACCTTTGAAAATCGCTGAAAATGGGCAGCCCTTAAGAGTAATTAATATACGTGGTGAAACTTTCTCATTCCAGGCTTCAGTAAAACCGTTGGCGATAATTAGTGAGCCCCTAGTTTTCCCCGATTTTTGCCTAGGTATTCATAGTGGTTCGTAGTTCCTTTTCCTTCCTTATTTTCTGGGCAGGGTCCAGAGCATTAGGCGGTAAACATGAAAAGCCATCAGCATAGACAACAAACTAGGCATGGGCAGAGCCGATTACATGCACAACGCCTCTATTCTTCTTCCGTGCCACTAATCAGTATTGCTGCGCTGAATTCCACTGAATGGCAACCGTTAGCCTGCCAACGGGCTTGTGGTGAGCTAACGCATTTATGTTAATTCAAAATACGGGACACGTGATGGTTGAAGAATGTACACAAAGTTCAAAGTATTTGGTTTGTTGGCGGAGCTTGCAATATATTGCTTATGAAAGCGGTATGAAGGCTTATGCAACACTTTGTATGCTTGAGAAATGCATAATTTAGCCAGATGCATTGGCGTTGCTAGAAGTGTTATCAAAATCAAACTTCGTAGAAATGTGCCGAGAGCTACATCGAATCGGGGAATGAAGTTAATCGTGCGTGAATTGATTATAGCATATGTAAAAAATTCTGTATTGTGTGAGAAAGCGTCGTGTGACGGCGCTTATTCGCTACGTTTTCAAGTGCCTTCAGGAAATGCACCGTGTGGTGAAATATGTCTCTCTTTCCCTCTCTCTGTTACTCGCCTATTTCCTCCCTATGTGTAGGGTAGCAAACTGGACGTATAGCCTAGTGAACTGCCCTACCTTTCCTATATTTCTTATCTCTCTCTACTTCAAATTCATAATTGATGGCAATTACAGGCAGGTCAAGTGTAATGTGCTGCGGAATTTTAATGCATCTGGGTTAGCGAAAAACGGGGCAAGTGTTTTCCTGAGCCTATAGATTATCGGTCTTTGATATGTATGCGATGTTTGTAGTACGTTTTCCAGGTTTGCCGTGTTTCTGAGTTTGCTCGTTTTCTTTTTTTTTTCTTTTTTTTGCGCAGTGGCAGCAGCCGTGGATGTCATGTCCCGATATGTTCCGCAGGCGAAGTGCAGCTTAAAAAATCTACAAGATCGGAACTGAGTAAACATTGATACAAATTGATGAACGTAAATACTTTGCATGTAGTATTAAGGGCAGCCTCGTCCGATCGGTCGTCATGCCGGATGTCATGGTCGGTGTCTGCGGAAGTGTCCCAGGTAGAATCTTGTGGGAATTGTGTGCAAGCTGTGTAAAAAGCAGTTTTCAGCTTTACAGAAAATTTTCCGACCAGTTCCTCAGATACCGTACTGTTTCCAGAAAAAGCGGAGCAAAATTCAGTCAGAATGCCTATAGAGGTTAGAGACGCATGCTAAGGGGAACACGCAAGGCCGTTTTTCGCATTAAAAGACGCGTTAAAGCGATAGTGGAGTTGATTACGTTGATTACGTTGGGAATGCGTCATTTGTGAATAAGGGTGCATATATGTGATTTTTGGTAGTGGGCCATTTTCCTAAACTTCCTTGTAGCGCGGCAAAGAACACGGACACCAGAAGCGCTGTGTGTCGTCGTACCTTTCTTTCTGGTGTCCGTGTCCATTCCCGCGCTACGACGAAGTTTTCAAAAATGCGTAAGTTATGGCACGGTCCATAAAACGGTATTGCCGATACTAACGATGTACAGGAAGTGTGACTGCAGACCAATTAGCACAAAGGTAGATAATCTGAATATCACCGTCTCATTTCCGAGGGCTTTGTGGTGAGCGTGAGAATGACACGGCCGTAGTCGTACCGGAAACACTTTTTCAGGGAAATCTGTCAAACAAGACGCGGAGGGAACATCGCTGAACACATTCAGTTTCTCCTAGTTAGGTCAATCAAATCTGATTTTAGACAAGATAACTCAGTTATAACTTATAATGGCAATAAAAGCTTCGCCAGTCGCCCTCAGTTGAGCAGGCCTCAAGGATTAATTCGAAAAATGTTGCTGTCGTCCCGTACTTTCACAAGGTATCACACAATTTGCAGATAAGACTAGGAGGACGCTTGAGATTTGCTTTCAAGAGTAGAACGCGGTAGCGTAATCGGACCGTGTTCGTATCGCCTTCCCAGCCGCTAGCCTCGCTTTGCTTCTCAGTGAAGACCTAAACCGTCCCGCGAGGAAAGCCATAGTACGGACGCCCTCGGAGTCCAATGGCCATGCTTGAGGCGTACGAATCACGGTCACATGGCGGGGCGATGCCGTTTAAAAGCGCGCTTAAAAGCATCATCCCTTTGCGCCATCTCGCAGGTGTTGCGACTAGCCGGTGAATAACTTCCGGGATGCGCGTACCACCAGCGCATATCGTGTATACAAATAGCTCGCCGTTAGTATGCTAGAGGATGTATGCGTGGTGGGAGAGCGGCTGAAGGCATCGGACCATAGAGCAAGGAGTGGCATGTTCACATCCGCTGTCCCACTCGAACCGCAGATTACTTTAATATTTCTTTATTTGCGTTCACCTCGAATTTTCGCTCATGAACAACACTGATTTATAGCTCACAAGCAAAGGCGACGCCGACACCGGAATGTCTGCGAAAGGAGCTCTTTAACGCTATCGCGTTAAAATATGCCAATGTAAATGGTGCAATAAAAGGAGAAGAAAACCTCTAAGCAGACCACATTTAACTGCATCGTAGCTTTTATACAAGAGGCGCTAACGCACGCTGTTTTCTTCCTATCCTGTGCCCTTCCAAGATTCGACATGTTCTCCGAGGTTTCTGTAATCATCTCGTAAATGTTTCTTTCTCTCGAGTTGTTCTCTTTCTGCGCATGTATATATGACGTGCTCAACACACAAAAACATCACTTGCAAGTCGCGAGTTCTCCATTTATCTATCTTATCCTATCCCATGCTTTTAAGGACTTTGTTAACCCCAGTATCAGCGTCGTCGGAAAGTTCCTTGCTTCTGGAGTTATTTTGTGTGGACTGCAAGATAAAACAAGGTAAGAACTCTATGCCATTTCTATCCGATGAAATCACTCATAAAAATTCATGGGCTTTTTTTCCCTACAACGTGTTATGCAACAGAGCGAAGGACATTAGACAAATGACAACAGATGTCGACAAAGATGTCCGTCCCATCTGGATGGACAGAACTGGTTCTTTCAATTTCTAATGCGCCATTTATTCACGACCCGCACGGTGTTGGCTGCTCAGAACCATAAACAAGGGCCGTAATGTCGCCGAAAAATGAAAAATAAAATAACACAATGCCTGCTAAGACACAGCCTGCATATTTATTGAATGCACCCCTAGGCTGTAAAACCATAGCTCTAAGCAAACTTTTTGAAAGCAGCTGTCCGTTCCGTGCAAAGAAGAAAACCAAACAAAATGCGCAGTTCAATCTGTCTTGCATTCTTGATGTATAGCCATGGCCCATGGCTATTTTGTCCCTATGCAAAAATGTTCTTGCCTCGAGGAGCATTTCACCGATACTGCTTAGGCATCAAACCGTATCCATCATTCCTGTGCCCATTTGCTGCAACGATGATATTCCAGAACGAGAAATAAACTTTTCAATATGCTGCACTGTTTTCGTTTGTTGCACATTTGTTACGGAAAGGGCCGAGTTTCAGCGCGTTTGCGTTTGAGGAATGAATCAATGTACAAAATTGAAATAGCGAAATGCAGCCAGAAAGAAACATTTCAAAAAGACGGCTTCCAGAGGCCCGAGGCATCTTCGACAATCGACCTATGAGATGAAAGGTTCAGAAACTGGGCGAATATCTTGCGCCGATATGAACTGCTGTAAAAGAAGCATTCTGATTAGAACATCTTGTGACAAAGAAACGTAATGATGTGCCCCGGTCTGGTGCTTCGGATTTTTTTCTTCTGCCTAATGTTTTGTGCCGATGGCGACGGCAAAAAACAGCCGAGAGTGTCCATATAACTGCTATCGCAATAAAAGAGAGCCCTAAAATGGGTGAAAGCAGAAATTGCACTGCACACACGAGGTTCGCGCCGTTTGATGTGATTGTTGGTTTGTTGTTCGTTAGTATAAGCTAATGTTCTAAAGCAGCATATTTTAGCTATGTGTTTTGCTTTAGCTACTCTTAGCCAAAGTCGAACACGAGACCATCCATGGAAAACATATATATTTAAAAGCGAAGCTGTTTAAGCTGCCGCAATGTGGTGTGCCGTATGAAGATTCATAAACGGGTATGTGCCGCAGAAATTGGGTAAGTTCCACTACTCCCACAGTTAGCCCAACACTAGGGACCGGAAAGGCAACGGCAGCTGCGAGAAACCATCATCATCATAAACGGGTACGTGCCACAGAAATTTGGTAAATCCCACTACTCACCACTGGTTCACTAAACCAGGCTTGCGCAGAAAGCGCAGCACAGTCACAGGGAAAGCTGGAAGGACGGCATTTCTACAGCCCATTGTAAACTCTCTTGGGGCTACTAATACAAGCAGGGTGTCGGAACGAAATGTTTTCGTTGCGGTTTTAGTTTCGTTCCACCGCAAAAAGTTCCGTTCCGTTTCTGCTCCAGATCGAAAAAAAACGTTCCGTAACGGTTCGTAACGGTTTTTTTATGAAAAAGTTCGAAGTAAAGGTAATCATAAAAAACATTGGAATTGTGATGTAGTTACTTGCCCTCCTCTTAAGAAAGTGGGACAAGGGTAAAACACGTTCTTCAGAGGAGTGGGAGTAACTGTACCACGAATTCCTACCAACTAGCACAAACCAGTATAAATTTCAAAGTCATGTTATTTATTTTCTCAAAAGACAAACACCAGTTTTTTTAGTGGGCTCAATGCTTTGTGTCAAGGGAGTGAGCACGATCTCAGAAGCAGCACGTCATTGAGTGTACTCTCTGATGTGCGAGACCGCTGTTCTGATAGAAACAGTCACAGCGAAAGCTCGAAGAGCGGACTTTGAGATCCCATTGTAGAGCCTTTTGGGACAACTAATACAAGTACACATGCAAGGTACCCACTACACCATAGATCATCACAATTTTTCTAAAGTAGCGAAGTTCCCACATGCCATTTTTCGTCATTCTTCGGAGAATCGTGGTACCCGCTCCACATCTGTAAGGCATTATGAGCACTTTGTGCGGTGGCTGATGATGATGAAGTATTATGGCTGGACACTTTGCAGTGGGTGGGAAGCAGTGTTGCGGAATGGGCGCCTCCATTCCATTCCAATTCCACTCCGGGGAAGCAGAACTTGCCGCAGTTCTATTCCTTTCAATTCATCGGAATGAAAAAACAGCCCATTCGGACACTGGGAATGGCTGGGCAGCTCAATTCCATTCCTGCAATTCTTCAACGTAGGAAAGACATCTTGATAGTATTATTGAGTTAAGAATGAACGCCCCATAAAGCTGATGTCATCAGATGCATTAAGAACTGAAAGAGTAGGCAAAACACGTTACCAAGGTCGAGAGATAGTACCTTGGTGACATATCTCGTGCAGTACAACCAGCCTACTAATTCCCATAGGGGGAGTTTTCCCGCTACCTATAGTATTTTCATGGTCAGCGTGTCTGGACGAATAATGGTGTTCTAATATTGTTTAAGCTTAAATGTGCTAATGCTAAAATGACGACATAGCGTATTTTTTTGCTCACAAAAGTAGTATTCAAGAAGGCTAAGCAGTTTTGCCACGCGTCTGGAGTGGTCGGGAATATGGAGAAAACTAAGATTTGGTTAAGGGGGAAGAAAACCCTCTAGATCTGCTCGTATTAATTGGAACAGTGCACCACTCGGTCACCTTGTGCCTTTGCATCGAATACGGGACGCTGCGCCGCACGGCTCGTCAGCACTCACGCTTGTCAAGCGCGCCTCGCAAGCATGGATGCGGTGAGGAGAACTTTCTGTGTTCAGCTGTGCGCAGGTATGCAATGTTTTCCTTGTCGCAAAGGTTATTTACGTGTGTCAGGTACTACACTGCTCGTGAGATAAAGATCAGGCTGTGCATAGAGTATTCGCCACTTTCGTGTGAGGGTATCAATGGGAACCAACGCGCGGAAATCATTTGTTTTCTCCCTTCAGTATCTGCTGGTATAGAGCATTTGTTTGTACACTAACTTATGCCTCGGTTTGTAGTAGGCGCGTTGCTTAAAAATGCACCGTGCTTGTAATTAGCCAAGCCATTTTAAAAATACTGCTTTATTGTTAATTTCGAGGCTCTGACTTACTAATGTTTGAAGTTCTAAAAACAGGACGTAGACGAAAACTTGCTCTATTTTCGGAAAAATACGTAACTCTATTCCCATTCCATTTCGTGCAAAAGGCGCTTAATTCAATTCTCATTCCATTCCTCCAAGCGTTGTCCCCATTCCATTCCGGGATCGGGAAAATGTGGAATGATTCCGGAGTCATTCCAATTCTGGTGGGGCAAATCCGCAACGCTGGTGAGAAACATTAAAGCAGGGCTTAAAGTCTCCTTTCATTGGAAGGGGGGCCCTCCGAGGGCGGCGACCTATATACATCCATACAGCCCTCCTTAAGAAACTTCCGTTATATAAACATCTCTGGTTGCCACTGTTTTCGTTTTTCGCATAATTTTTTTTCGCATATCTTTGCTTTGGAAATCCTGCCTGCGGTAAGCGCTAATACTGTATGCTGAGATATGCATAACTGCTCACGTTGCATGAGCTCAGTTGTTCCGGATTGCGAAGTTTTCTCGTGAACCGAAAAACGATTGAAAAAATTTCGGTTTCACTCCGGAACGAAATAATAGATAATGTTTCGGTTACGTTTTCGTTCCGGTCAAAAATATCGTTTTTCTCGGTTTTCGTTTTCGGTTTTCGTTCCGTTCCGACACCCTGAATTCAAGTACACTAGCGAGGTACCCGCTACGCCATAAATCATAATTTTTGTAAAGTCGGGGAGCACCTACTACGCCATTATTCGTCATTCTGCGGAGAAGCGAGGCACCAGCCACACATCTGTAAGGCATTATGTGCACTTTGTTGATACGACGACTAATGACGATGAAGAATTATGGCTGAGCCCTGTGAAACGGGCTGTAAGCGCTAAACAACCAACTAGTTACGTAATTCGCATTGTGTGACGCCCGGTCGCTATTTCACTGTCCCACCCCGCTGTATGACATACGTTAACGTCAGAAAGAGAGAGAGAGGGAAAGAACTTTATTGAGAACGTGAAGAAACGGATCATGGGGGCCTTATGGGCTTCCTTCGCAACCAATACAAGTGCACTTGCGAGGAACCCACTACGCTATAAATCATCAAATTTTTGTGAAGTAGGGAAGCAGCCACTATGCCATTTTTCGTCATTCTGCGGAGAACCGTGGTACCCGCTAAACAACTGTAAGGCGTTATGCGCATTTTGTTGATGCTGTGCCTGATGACGATGAAGAATTATGGCAGAGCGCTTTGTAATCGGTTGGAAGCATTCAACTACCCACTCGTTGCGGAATTCGCGTTGTGTGACGCCTGGTTTCAGTCGCGTTGTGCAACGCCTGGTTGTTATTTTACCCTTGTACCACGCTTCATTACATATGTTAACGTGGTTCCTTCACGACATGAAGCCTGTATAGAGTCTTTTTGCAAAGCAGTTTCAAGCACCGGCATGGCTCTGAGGTAGAATACTCTGCTCCCATGCAGAGAGCGCAGGTTCGGACCCCCTTCCATTCTCGATATTTTTTTCTTGTTTCGCGTTTTTTCTTCTTTCGTGTGACAGCGGTTACGGGCGGCGGCGCCGGAAAACTACGGCGCCAAAAAAGGCCGGTGAAATGATCTCATAACAGCTTTCGCTGTAAAAGGAAGCGGGCCACAGTTAGCCCAACACTAGGGAACGGGAAAGGCAACGGCGGCTGTGAGAAGACCCCGAAACGATGGAAGGCCTACGCCGACGACGTTCCCGTATATATACGAGAGGTGCGAACGCTTGGTTACAGCGCGAGTTTCTGTCTCTCGAGTTTGGACATCGATGTCGTGTCTGTGACTGTATGGTTTAACTCGAACATATCTGCGCTGAGAATCAACGTAGAAACAACCTAGCATCACCTATAGCTAGATCCTAGCAGCGACCTCGAAGTAACCTAGAAACAACCCTCATCACCGAGCTAAAGGCCTAAAAACAACCTATAGGAGCAAGTAGATTAGCATTCAGAATCATCCAGCTTCGCTCTTTCAAGGCTTCCGCGGCTTAGTGCTTAGTGCAAGCTGCGCAAATGCTTTCTTTTTTTCTTGTCACTCACGGCTTCTGCATCGACGTTTTTTTGATTCCCTCACTGGGACTTGTGCGCGCTCCACAAGTACACGTGGCTTGGTTGCACTTCACGAGCTCCTGCAATTGGTGGAAAGCCACGTTCGCTTGATCTACGTAAGCACAAGGTTTTGACGTGTGCCAATATCAGCTACTGCGTGCAGGTTTCTGACTACGTTCTCTGTACAACATCGCAGCCAAAAAACAAATGTATAGCTGAGCACCCTCGAGCGCTAAAAATGTCCTACAGAGAACATTTCGTTTAGCCCCCTAAGGTACACAAGAAAACTAGACACTGGATACGTGATACAAATATATTTTGTTTGTGTTAGCCTTACAAAGAGCAAAAAAGTCGTTAAAAAGATAGCTGTTGTTCTAAGGAGTGAGTTATAGGGAGAGAGACATACGTCCCTATGTACCTTAAGGGAACCAGCACGCTAAAGTAGTGGTCGATACTTGCTTGCCGTGTGAAATTCTCGCAAAACCATTTCCTACGCCGTACAGCACAAGGGCAATGCACAGACTTTGCGAAAACTTATTGCATAGTTATCAGTCTTCGACTTCGCGCAATCTGCGTTTGGAACAATCGCATTTGATCATTGCAATACGCCATAAGAGGCCGCACTTTGTAGGCTGCATCAATGTTGGGCTCCTCTCTAATCGGCTGAAACTCGTTGTCTGCAAAATGCAGAGCACTTCGAAGCTATATATTATATACTCAAAGCAGCGATGAAGAGACATCACATGGGCAATAAAACGCAGAACAAGGTTAGGCAGGGTTGACCAATACTTCCTGAGCTCTGGCAACACGTGGTAATAAGTTATAACTGAGTTGACTCCAAGAAACGCCTTCATTCTTTGTTCGTTGTTGTGAAAACAATTCCATCTTTTTGCGTGTAACGGCTACTTTCTTTCACGAGTACGTCAGAGACCCCTATATTCAAGTTCATGACTGCCAACAAAATCTGAAGTGTGCGAGCACTCCCTTCAGCGCCGACGTTGTTCATGACATTTCGCACACCGTTGCACAGATAGAGAATGACGGAAGCACAGCGAACGCGCGCTTTCGCAGCCTCGCTGCTTCAAGATTCGCTTGCCGGCGTTGCCATTTACGTTCAACTTCGCGAGCGTCCATAGCGCCGTTGCGAAGGTGAGTGCAACGGGAGCGAGCACGCGCCGCATTATATACGAGCGCACAGCTGTGGCAGAGAGAGAAACGAAAGAGGAGAAACGAAGCGGAGGCAGCGCTCATGCTATCTCTTCCCACCTCCTAGCGCTCACGCAAGGAGAGAGGGGAGAGTTGGCACTTGTGCAGTATGGGTGCGGACGCCGCTGAACGGGCACTACCCCGAGCATAAGATGCTTTCTCATCTAATATAATGTTCTGCTAAAGCTAGCTTAAACCTGTCTAATATGCAAGTTAGACGCTCATCGACGAGGCACTTCTTTAAATACACATGATTCAGTTACGGGACATATGTGTCCCGTGTACCTCAAAGGGGTAAAAAGGGGTATGCCTCCTCTACCGGTGATTCTTGTTTCGTGCACCAGCTTGGTCTATATCACTGGTAAAATGCAGCGCGGTATCGCATTACCTCAAGGATAACGCCTATCTTAGTTCACAGCTGAAATTGTCATAGCAAAAAGGGCCGATGCGGTAGAGAAATATTATATAACACGGCGAACACTGGAGCGGCCAACGAACGGCGAGACGCTCGGTGTGCTTAGAGAACAAATGGTTTATACGGCGCCACGTACACATCGCATGGTTCAGGCAACTTTTCGCGCTTTAGTCTGAAGCTGGAACGATTCACACTAATATTTGCATAAGGCATATGTCGAATCGAACGGTGTGCAAAAGTTATTTATTTTCTTTTTGAAAAAAAAAAACTGAAGACAGCTTTGCACATGTGGTGGAAAGCCTGAAAGAAGAGCGGAGCTGGGTGGCCTTCCTATTGTTTCTGTTTATTTTTCTCTTTCTTGCATCCTCTCTGTCTTTCTATATCTCTTCTTTTGTGTCTTTTTTGCCTCTTCTTCCTGTTTCTTTCTGTATCTTTTTATTTCTCTCTCTTTCTCGCTCTTTATATCATTCTTTGTCTTTCTTTCTTTTCTCTCTCTCTATTTCTCGCTTCCTCTTTCTTTCTATATCTTTCTCTCTCTTTCTTTGGTTCTCTCTTTCTTTCTCTTTCTGTCTTCCTTCCATTGCTGTCTATTTCTCTGTTCCTTTCTATGATATGCTTTACTCTCTCCCCTACTTTTTCCTCCTCCCCACCTCACATTTCTTTTCATCACCCTCGCTCTCTTTCTCACTCCCTTGCTATACTATACTATAAAAGGATATGTTAGTCACTGGTAGCGTGCCTGGATAGCTGAGTGGTTCCGATGCTCGGCTTCGGATCGTGGGTACGCGAGTTGGAATCCCGCCTCGGCAAGCAATTTTTTTCGCCAAGAATATCTGTATTTCTCTGTCTCTCTCCCTCTCTTTCTCTCTCATTGGCGAAGCTTGCACCAAGCTCCGCAATTTCTTTGGCGCATACTCAATTTCTGTGGCACATACCCGTTTATGAATCCTGATATGGCATACAACTTACGGCTAGCTTAAACAGCTTCGCGGGTAAAATACGTCGCAGGCCCCAAAAGGTGTTGAGAAAGCTGGACGCAATAATTGCTGCTACTGTAGGTGATGGTAAAAAAACTCGGAACAGTCCCTTATGCATTTGCATGGACGACTCGAATGAAAATGTTCTTGTTTTATTGCGATGGCAGTTATACGCAAACTCTTGGCGGGTTTTTGACGTCGCCGTCGCTTTCCGTATAAAGTCTTAATCGATAACATCGCCGCGCTAAACTTATGTTGTTACACGCGAGGAAACGCTGGGGACGAACGCGGCTGAAGGAGACATGAAACGAGCCGGCCATCTCCGTCGCACGAAGGGTGTATACGATAACATCGCCCCGCTTGCGAGGCCTGCAGTAGATTGGTCGTCAAGCAGAAAGGAAACGCCCCGGCTGTCTTTCGTCATTCGAAACAGCGTGATGAGGCTTCAGGGAGGGGGCGCTTATTCGTTCAAGCAGCAACCGCGAACTTTGCTCATAAGGGTGCTGTCACTCGCCCTATCTCGACAGACATCAGGAGATGGCCTTGTTTGGGGCAGCGCTAAAGAACACACGGACAAACACACATAGTAGACGCCACGGGCGCTGACGATGAACCAGTCCGACGATGAACCAGCTCGCCCAAACCATAGTTATCAGGAGACGGCTCGTAAACTTGCTGTGTTCTCACCACTTATTTCGCGTTGAGAGGACAGACCGCAGAAAAACCACTTCGTTTCCTAGAGTGGCCGTATACCCTTAAGCCAGTGCTTTGTTGAGTTACGCGAGATCGGATCCTAAAGACTTAGCGGCTAGTCTTACTTCGTATACAGTTCCAATTTGTTACTGTCACATTCATTGTTTTGTCCTTGCAGTCGATTGTATTGATTCCCCCTCGAGAGGTATCCGAACCCAACGTGATTTTGCACTGCCTCTGGGCTCAGCCCATCTATGACCAAGCGATGACGTCACGTGATGACGTCATTATGGGACCTTGCATTAAGTATCAAGCAGCCAGGCTTCGAAGGGTGGTGCAGTGTAGAATTCAGGGTTCACATATTTTCTCATTCTTATCGAGCAATTTATTTGACGCTCTGGTATACTATTTGCGTAAAATGCTGTTTCCTAACGTTGGTACCCATGGAGACAGTGTTTCGCCGCAAAATGCGTCATGGATCGCAGAGAAACATTAGGTAAACGAGAAGAGTTCAAGCAGGGTTACAAAAAAACTGGGTCATGTTCCTTTGTGGTCCCAGTACAAAACACTGGGCATTTGGTGACAATGGCATTGATGCGAAGTCAAACGTTCGTGTGTATATTCAAACAGGGGGTCGTTAGTTGCCTAAAATCAACACGTGTCAACGTACTTTGGTTTACCACGCAGGGCAGACCGCATCTCGTTAACAAAGGCGAATCCATTAGCGTGAACTGGAGTCGTACCGTAACTGCGTTTACTTTTCGTTTTTGTTGGGACTTTGCGCTGCCTCGAAAGGTGCCTCGAAATGGCTATTGTCCTTTCAAACCAAGGTTAACGATGGTTCTGTGTAATGCGGCACGCTGCGACTGGTGCTCTGTTGAAATGTCATCCGACGTAAAAATCGCGCGTGTGGTGGATGCTGGCATACACGCAGGGGCACGTTTATATATACGCGAGTGCGTTTCTTTGGAAACGTGCTACTTTTTCACTTTACCTAAAGAGGTTGAACTCATTTTCAATATTACTAATATTTCAGCATGACCAGAAGCAATAAACTACCATAACGGGCTATTTAGCCGATGCAGTAAGCCATAGTAAAGCGCTAAAAAATACGATGCAGCTGTGTGTCATTCGTGTAAACCCGACTGATGCATTGTGTTAGCATCCCGCGTCTAGTGTTAATAACATTCTAATACTTCAGTTGCTGGAGATGCTTAGAGCAAGCGACAGATGAGGGAGGCGCACATTATAAGAAATGCACACAGATCTTTCGCTCCAGCATAGTTAATTTTAACGCACTACATTGCAAGATATAGCTGTATTGCACTGTAGCTGTAGCATAGCTATATTACTCTAATAGTACTTCCAGCTGGAAGATAATAACAGCAGAAATGCGCAGGAAACCAATACCGCCAAGTTGTACGAATATGCAACTAGCGGTCACCAGCAATCTGACGGCTTATGATAAATGTGTGGTACTTCAAAGAACGACAGAAGGTTGAGCTGGATGGTGGGTGTTCATTACGAAAGAAGTTAATGCGTGCAAACACAGACACAAGGGAGGCGGAAGAAACAACGCAAATGCCTTGATGATTGGTGTTTGTGTTGTTTTTTTCTGCTCTACTGTGTTCGTGTCTGCACGCCTTATACCTTCTTTCCATGCTGGGGCTTGGAGTGATGGGAATAAGTGTGAAAAATGCAAAAATGCGCTCCAATGCGATGTATGTGTGTGATTGCAAATCTACCTTTCCTTTGGCTTTCCTCTCTTTAATGGACACAAGGAAAAAGTGAGAGGAAACGCTTACATTCGGAGGTACTGACTCTAAACTTAAAATGGTTATTTAAAATATATAGAGTCACTTTCTTTCATTTTGATAATGGATGGAACGCATAATACGATGTGATTCTTGGCTGTGCTCGCGTTCATTATCGCACGCTCTGTTCTTGTGATGAACTGAGCGTGATGGTTCCAGTCTTCTGACGATCGATCGCGTCAGCTTTACAGCTGACGAACATCAATCACACGCCAGTATCGGCGACGAGACTCGCTAATTCTCTTAGCGAAGCTTTCATAGGTAGAGCTTCGGCGTCGCTGTGCACGCGGGCAGCTTGTTATGTGTACTTCGTTGTGTTTTTTTCAATAAAAAATATTTATTTAAATATTTGGTGGTTGGAGCTTCAGCCTTAATCGTTGGCGTCCGAGTTTGCTCATAATCTCACCCATCCAGTGATCCCCGAATCTCCTAGTCGGTCCATTGTATAGTGCTTTTATAGATGTGCACTAAATGCTGATATAATATTTCACGAGTCCAACGTTGTATTTCGAAGCGCAATGAAGAGACAAGCATTCTATAGAACTGCGTAAATCTATTGAACCATTGTTACAGCGCGACAAGAACGAAGAAAAAAGCTAAGGAAAACATACGACAGTACCCATGGCTGTAAGATAATGAACCACTGCGAAGTACACCAGTTCACTGTGCTCTTAAGTATATTGACGTTGAGGTGTTGTTATATGGCGCTTTGCTACCCTTTTCCCCTGTGTCGTTTACTTCAAAGAGACTCCGTCAGTTAGTGATGCACACCATGCATGACTTTGTGTACCCTTCACAGTCATGAATTTTCAGGAAGACGAATTACAATTTTCCGTTAGAAGTATTGCTTTGCTCTCTTGCGAACTCGACTGCTGACCCGCTGGTCGCAAGATTGAACTTCCGGCCGCGGCGGCCGCATTTTCGATGCAGGCGAAAATGCTTGAGGCCCGTGTGCTTAGATTTAGGTGCACGTTAAAGAATCCCAGGTGGTCAAAATTTCCGGAGCCCTCCGCTACGACGTCTCTCATAATCATATCGTGGTTTGAGGAATTTAAACCCCAACAATTATTATTATTATTATTATTATTATTATTATTATTATTATTATTATTATTATTATTATTATTATTATTATTATTATTATTATTATTATTATTATTATTATTATTATTCCTCTCTTTCGAACGACGCCTATAAATTCAATGCGGACTGAATTCTAAAAAAAAATTCGGCAGATCCCACGTACCGTGGGAGTCAATGTGATGCGAAGCATGCGGTGGCAAGGTGACTGTGGTGTCATTTTTTTTACTGAGCGAAACGTTATAAAATGACGCTAAAGATTTGTATCAATTTTATACGTACATATATATGTTGTAGAGCCGCATATGTGTTATATAACCAGTTGTTTACAGTTGGGTAACGCTGGCAACCGCAACGTGGGTATTATACCAACGCCAGAAGCCGTAAGCTGGTATGTAGTGCTTATACTTGTCCCTTGGGATGGAGAACGCACGCACGTTTCACGAACCCGTGTGCATGTGTGGAAGAAGCTCCTGGCAGTTCTTGAAGAAGGTCATCATCCCCGTTATCAGTGAGCAGCAGCAGCTGGTCATGACTTGTTATCAAATCAGGTCGTGATCGCTGTGACGAGGTGTCATTGTGTAGTGAAGCATGATGTATAGTACAGCCGTTTGAAATCGTGGATGCCTCGGTCATTTCGTCGACAAATTATCTATAGATAGAGCCGGCGACATGTTGGAATCTGAAGTCACCCTTCGCGTTGGTGAGGTATGGGCCATCGAGGCTGGTAGGCCTGGATATTGCTACGTAGACCAACATCAGTGGATGGCGCTTGTCGTATTCGTAGACTACCAGGGCGTATGTGGCCTACGTGGCCTAGTCTACAAAGCGGCTGTCAATCAATCTGACATCATCCTCGGTCAGCATGAGGCCATCGCCCAGCCTCGTAAGAAATGAAGAGGACACTGCGTCGTTCTGGCCGACTAAGTGCATTTTACGGTGCGATGATGTGAATATCAGTCAAGCAATGCTTGAATATAGCTCGCTGAACCATAGGGATACAAATGGAGTGTTTATTAGACTGCTATAAAAGCGGAGCTAACATTGGAACCACAGACGTTAATCTCATATGACGTCTGTATCGTAGGAGTATACGCATCGTAGGAGTGCCATGTATAGTGTTTATTGCTTTCTTGTAAAATTAGATAGCAAGCACCACAACCACAACTGACGTTGCACCGACATTACGCCTACAGAGGCCGTTTTCCAAACCAGTTTATAGACCTGGCGTGGCTCTGTGGTAGAATACCTAATTGCCACGCAGAATGCTTGGGTTCCATTCCTGCTGGGATCCTAATTTTCATTCTTTCCATTCGTCGGGTCAACGCTGCCGACGTCGGTTTTTCTTAACGCTCTCGCATTTAATGTGTGTTCTCGCCGTTCCTGGGTAGATATAAACTGTCAATCACCTGTGGCGCATACCCATGCACCGCGGCTCTTGGTAAGCGGGTATGTGCCACACGTGTCTGGAGGAAAGGGTTTGACGACGTACGCGACAGGATTTTCACTTTATTCATGTCATCACCCGACAGTCGTATTCGTCAAATCGTGTTACCCTCCCATGCAAATTTTGGTCGGCACTAAGTTAAGGAGGCGATCATGAGAGCCCCCAGACGTAGGCGGCTAGATAGATAGATAGATAGATAGATAGATAGATAGATAGATAGATAGATAGATAGATAGATAGATAGATAGATAGATAGATAGATAGATAGATAGATAGATAGATAGATAGATAGATAGATAGATAGATAGATAGATAGATAGATAGATAGATAGATAGATAGATAGATACTGTTTATTTCATATTGTACATACTGATAACAAACACTTACCGGACCTGTAGCCAAAGGCTAGTTGTAGGTCCGAAAAAAAGAATATATAGGAAATCCTAACACAGCATGGAATAGAATGAAAAAAAACAGCAGTTGTAACATTTGCAATGAACAAAAATGTCATTGTTGATTTCACAAATCAATTTAGTAAGTAAAAGAACCTATAATTAACATTTATTGCAGTCCCAAACAATAAGGTTGGGGCTACGTACAGATACATTGAAAAGGTACGGTGACATATACAAAAAAAAAATAAGAAGTGCATATTTATCAAACCTTTATCAGGCAAGATATGTCTGTTAAAGAGCGAAATGCGTACATATAGTGCAAATGAACAAAACGGGAGAAATACGACTTTTTTGTTACATAGAAATACAACATTATCATGTGACAGTAATTGCATGGTATCAGCAGTAAAATTTATAATTCGTTTAGAACTAGCAAGGTATTTATAATTTACTCTAACCTTAACAAAGAAAGAAAATATTGTTTCAGGGCGCTAGGGAAGTTCACAGAGTTAATGATTACCGCTGGGAGCCTGTTCCAGGTCTTAATTCCTGTGAACTGAAGCATGCGTTCACCATACACATTGTTACATGGCGCGAGATTAAAGTGACCTGCCGTTACATTTCTAGTACAGCGCGAGGACGAATTAAATAGGAATGAGCTGAATGGATGGTTGAATCTAACGATCTTATAAACGCACAGTGATATGCTCAGCTGTCGCAAGTATTCAAATGGTAATACGTGATATTGACAGAATAATGGGGCCGTGTGATCGTTATTCTTAGAGTGAGACATAATTCTTATTGCACGTTTTTGGAGTTTAATAATTGGGTTTAGTAAGGTTTTATACGCCCAGCCCCACGAGTCAATACAATACCTCAAGTGACTTTCAATAAAAGCAAATACATGAGTCGCAAAACTGGGATGTCAAAGTACTCACGAGCTAGTGTTAAGCCGTAGCAACCAGACGCTAATCTGGAGCAGACAGTGTTTATGTGTTCTTCCCATTGTAGGTGTTTGTCAAAAACCACTCCAAGGTATTTGTAAGAACTTGTCTGTTCTAGCGAAATGCTATTGATCTGTATGTTTAAATCTGTGGTATCTACTACTTTGAATCGAGACTGAAATACAACATATTTTGTTTTCTTCGTGTTAATTGTTAATTTATTACCTAAGAACCACTCCGAGATAATATTTAGCTCTACATTTAACTTATGCTGAAGTTCAGCAATATTATCCGCAGTTACTATAATGCATGTATCATCTGCATACATCAATATTTCTGCACAGCCGATTATTTGTTGCAGGTCATATATATATAACGAAAAAAGAAGAGGACCCAATACTGAGCCTTGTGGAACCCCGGTAGCGATGTTTTGTCTTGAAGAAGTAATATTATTGATCGTCACGACCTGAAATCGATCTTCCATGTAACTTGATAAGAAGTCGAACACTTTACCGCGAAATCCACAATGTTTAAGTTTGTCCAACAATATGCTATGATCCACTGTGTCGAATGCTTTCTTTAAATCTAAAAAAACAACACCTACTAGTTTATTTAGATGTAAAGCCATATTTATCTTTTGTGATAACGTGATGACTGCGGTTGCTGTCGAGAAGCGTGGTCGAAAGCCGTGTTGCTGATGGCAGAGCACATTGTACTTTTCGAGGAATGTTTTCATCTGATTGGAAATAAGTTTTTCGAAAATATTATTGCATATGCTTAGAACCGAGATTGGTCTATAGTTTGCAGGGTCGGCCGGATCACCGTCTTTATGAATAGGAATGACTTTGGCAATTTTCAGAGGAGCTGGATACTGAGCCTGTGTAATGGAATGATTGAACAAGCGACATAGTACTGGGCCTAGGATGTCAATGTTATCCTTAAGCAACCTGACAGTTATGCCATCGAGTCCTGTCGCTTTATTGTTGGGTGTACTTAATACAGTTGAAACGATGTCATGAAGTTCTATCTCACTTAAGATAAATGAATTTATGAGTGAAATTGGAGCAGGAATATGTTTTCTACTTGAGTATGGTAATTGAGCTGCCAATTCTGGGCCTACAGTGGTAAAATATGTGTTGAAATTTTCGACGGTGACTGCATCTACCGTAGACGGATAAACACTCTTTTTCGTTTTTTTCCCTGTTACTTCATTTATAATTCGCCACAGTTGTTTTGAATCACCATCTGCTTGATTGACACGTTGTAAGTTGAAATATCTTTTTTGGGCCCTCATCATGGATACAGCTTTATTGCGAAATGTTTTGTACTGACCTGAATAGAATTCGTTTCTTCTATTATGCCTCCACTTGTTATACCAATATTCTTTTGCTTTTAATATTTCTAAAATTTGAGTCGTCATCCATGGACAGATAGGCTCGTTATAAGAACCTCGAGTATATGTTGTGCTACACTCGGTTATCAGACTGGTTATTAAGCTGATTAGATTGGAAAACTCTTTATGTACATTGTCACTGAAAACTCGTTCGAAGTCGGCCTCTGTGATTTTGTCTCGGAATTTCTTATAATCTAACTTAGTTACAAGCCTCCTGTCAACATTATTTTTGGGATGCTGGATATCAAACGCTGTGAAAATTGGCAAATGGTCTGAAATAGGAAGACTATACACTCCACTCACAATTCCAGATTCGATATTTGTCAATGCATGATCGATTAGAGTAGCCGTAGTGCTTGTTACACGTGTCGGTTGGCTTATTAGATTTCGGAAATTAAATGATTCGAGGAGGTAACTATAATCCTTATGTATTGAATGGAGTGTATCAATATTCACGTCACCAACAATTACAACCGGCGTGTCTTGGTATATTCGTAAATAAGAAAAAATTGTTTCCATTTCATCGAGAAAGCTGACAAGGGTCGCGTTTGGAGGACGATAGACTACGCCCACAATATATCCAGTTTCTATTTTTACAAATAGCACTTCAATATCAGGTGATGAGAATGTAATCGACAGCAGAAGTGTGAAACTGAGACCATTTTTCACGAAAAGGGCGACACCGCCCCCTCGAGAGCGTGTCACGCGCGGGCGGGATATTAATCTGTAACCTGGCATATCTACGATTTCTTCATTTAAGAGCCAAGTTTCGCTTGTCGCAATGACGTCATACAAAAATTTATGCATCGATAAAGATGCGGTCAGCAGGTTTACGTTTTTCCTTAAACTGCGTATGTTGCAATGAAAAATTGATACATTTTTTTTCAGGCAAAGCTGGTCGATTTGGTTCGATGTGTAAGCCATTTTGATTTATTGATTAAACTTGACTGGCAACCCAGGAACATGGATCACACTATTTGGTCTAAATCTTCTTCACTGGTAAGGCTGATGACCCTAGATAGATAGATAGATAGATAGATAGATAGATAGATAGATAGATAGATAGATAGATAGATAGATAGATAGATAGATAGATAGATAGATAGATAGATAGATAGATAGATAGATAGATAGATAGATAGATAGATAGATAGATAGATAGATAGATAGATAGATAGATAGATAGATAGATAGATAGATAGATAGATAGATAGATAGATAGATAGATAGATAGATAGATAGATAGATAGATAGAAACGCTCAAAGTGCCAGAGGTTCGCTAAGAAATGCTTCGCATTTAAAGAACGCGTGCGATTTGCAAGCGAAATGCGAGATTGCGAACAGGTATTTGATGGCACAGATATAGTAGTTAAAACATTAAACACCAGTGTTGTTCAAGTGCTCCTTTGAGACGTGGATATCGCAGACGCATAGCCGGTGAATCATCCACAACGACTACGAGACTGGTATTAACAGTGTTAACTGGTATTAACCATAGCTCTCTGGTCGTATTATAATATGCCTATACAATTCTTGCTGGCGTATGCTATTTTCTGCAAACAGATTATATTTACTTATTTATTTTTACTTACGACAGCACTCTATCCTTTAACAGAAGAAAAAAAAAAGCTACTACTGCTAGATGGTTACTGCAGTGTCCTTGCCTGTGTTCCAGCAATGCAAATAAGTGCCCAATTAGGGGAACACCATAGACAAACTTACAGCGCGGCAGCTTTACTTGCGAAATTATTCCTTCTTTTTATAAATTTAGCGCGCAGGAATATTTTGTTTCTGCTATTGTATCTTTGCGCAAGATGGATTAAAGGAACCAACAACTGACCAGAACATGAAATGAGATAACTACACTGATGGAAAGGTTGTCCGTCGCATTGACTCAAACCACCCCTGTTTTTTTTTTTTTTTTTCGTGAGAGATGGATATATATTTTTATTTCTTTATTGAAAGTCCCGAAAAATGACCTGTGGCGCCTCTGGCGGCAAAAACATGAACGATCCGATGAACCCGGCCACGTGACCGTTGATTGCTGTACGCGGTCGACGATTTTTTTTTTAGTATTGAAATCTTGTTTGTTTCTTTATAATAAAAGGTATTACTCCACAAAAATGTACATAAAGGCCTGCATTAGTAGCATGCATTAAAGTGGCGCTGCCTTCGCGTGACGTAATGATCCCATGCTCGTCAGCGCGTCTTGAGCAACTTTTCAGCGTGCTCATTCAACCGTGCGCGCAGATTCCAGGTCGCTAAGATCTTGGAGCAACATAGTTTTGCTGCCTACACTTCGTCTCAGAAATGACGCGCGCTGCTATATACTCGGCGCGGCCGCGCATAGGCGTAGTGAGGTTTTTGATGACTTGGCTTGGCTAATGCATCGAGAGAATAATGACGCCGGGACAAGCCACCCATGACACAGGCGCAGGCAACCTTAGACGCGTGCACACAACGCGGTACAAATACAGGGAAGATGTATAATGCCACATCATCTCATTATAACAGCTTATTTTCAAAAATAGTTGAAAAGCTATAAATTAAGGTGGTTAACCATGGTTACAGGAACTCCTGCAAAAGCAGAACAGCGATAGCTTTCACAAATCGCGAGAAGGGCTGGCGGCATCGCTATCAATTCTCAGCCTTGCTGGAGGAAAGAAACGTCCGTGTTTAGAGCCTTTCAGATCGAAAAATACTGCTCGCAAAAAAAAATTCGGCAGATCCCACGTACCGCCGGAGTCAATAATATGCGAAGCATGCGGCGGGAAGGTAACTGTGGCGTAATTTTTTTTTTACTGAGCGAAACGTTATAAAATGACGCTTAAGATTTATATAAATTTTATCGGCACACATATATGCTGAAGAGCCGCAGGTGTTATATAACCAGTTGTTTACATTTGGGTAACGCTACCAACGGCAACGTAGGTATAACCAACACCAGAAGCGGTAAGCTGATATGTAGTGCTTATACTTGCCCCTTAAGATGGAGAACGCATGCCCGTTTCACGAACCCGTGCGCATGTGTGGAAGAGGTTCTTGACAGTTCTCGATTAAGGTCAACATCACCGTGATCAGTGAGCACCAGCAGCTGGTCAGGACTTGTTATCGGATCCGGTCGTGATAGCGGTGACGAGGGGTCCATGTGTAGTGAAGTATGAGGTATAGTACAGCTGCTGGAATCGGTCATTTCTTCGACAAATTGTCTGTCGATATAGGCCGTCGAGACTGGTAGGCGTGGTTAGATCTACGTAAACCAACATCAGTGGATGGCACTTGTCGTATTCGTAGACTACCTGGGCGTATGTGGCCTACGTAGGCTAGTCTGCAAAGCGGCTGTCAATCAATCTGGCATCATCCTCGGTCAGTATGAGGTAAAAAATGAAGAGGACACTGCTTCATTCTGGCGGACCAAGTGCACTTTACGGTGCGATGACGCGAATATCATACGTAACTTTCGTTAATGTATTCCTCCGGCGTCGAGCAATGCTTGAATGTACCGTGCTGAATCATAGGAATACAAATGCAATGTTTATTAGACTGCTATAAAAGTGGAAACAACACTGAAACCACCGACATTAATCTGATATGACGCCTGTATCGTAGGAGTATACATCGATGGAGGCTCATGTAGTGTTTATTGCTTTCTTGCAAAATTAAACAGCCTACACCACAACCACAATTGACGCTGCACCGACATTACGCCTACATAGGCTGTTTTTCCAAACCAGTTTATAGATCTGGCGTGGCTCTGTGGTAGAATACCTGATTTCCACGCAGAATGCGTGGGTTTGATTCCTTTTGGGATCCTAATTTTCATTCTTTCATTTCGTCGGGTCAACGCTGCCGATGATGGTTTTTCTCAACGATCTCGCATTTAAATTACCAATGTCTGTACTCGTTGTTCCTGGAAGGAAGGAAGGAAGGAAGAAACAAGCAGAAAGACAGGGAGGTTAGCCAGTTCTTAGACCGGCTGGCTACCCTGTGCTGGGGGAAGGGGTAAGGGGGATAAAAGTTGATAGAAGAGAGATGTTACGAAAAAAGGAGAGCGAGAAAAGGAAAAAGAAAGAGAGAGGGGGGAAAAAAGGAAACGAGAATATGACACTACTTAGAGTCTGTCTCTAAGACCAGTTGTCCGCAAGCAGCGCAATAATGCTTTTAAAGCCTTCTGTGCTGACGATGGACTCGGCCAAGGGATGGACTCTGCCGTTCCTGGGTAGATATGAACTGTCAATCATCTGCGGCGCATACCCGTACACCGCGGCACGTGGTAAACGGGTATGTGCCACACGTGTCTGGAGGAAAGGGTTTGACGACGTACACGACAGGAATTTGCCGTTATTTATGCCATGACCTGACAGTCATATTTGTCAAATCTTTTTACCCTCCCATGCCAATTTTGATCTACACGAAGCTAAGGGGGCGATCATGAGAACACCCCTACATAGGCGGCTAGATATATAGATAGATACGTAGATACGTAGATAGAAACGCTCAAAGTGTCAAAGGTTCGCTAAGAAATGCTTCGCATTTAATAACTACGTGCTTTTGGGATTAACTACCACTGCTACAAACACTGCGAAGGGTGATCTTTCTGTCGCGCCGTAAAAAAAAGATGGGTCGAGAAAAGATCAACAGAGCTGAGCTAGTTGTTAAGTATTCATTCTAAAAAAGACGGGACGTGCAAACACGGACACAAGAAGTCAGGACACCACAAACGCCGACTAACAACTGAATAGATGCACAACGGCGGAAAAGAAAGAAGGCGCGAAAACTCATCTGCGCATGCCCACGCAAAAGGCGAACCTATCAATGCGGCACGCGTGGGGGCCCACGCGAAAGATAACTGTTAAGGCATTTGGTTTCATCTTTATGCAAGTTAATCGACGGTTGGCTCACGCATGCGCTACCACTATTCTCGATATGCCATGCCTAAATCATCAGACGCGTTTCTTCATTCCTATGTCGGTACAAAACTGCTCATCCATTGAATTTTGGCGTGCACTTACAATCTCGACAATGTAACGATAGATTAGAAGGTGAGCCTCCGGTTAGTGGTTTTTTAAGTTCTAATAATCTCTGGTTAATGCAGCGGCTCGTCTGTCCAACGTAGAAGCGACCGCAGCTTGAAGGAACCTTATTCACCACACTTGTAAAGCAATCAGTGAATTTATTGGTGTGTTTTACGAAACAAATATCGGTTCGCTTCTTGTTTTTTACTCGCTCGTTCTTCCTCTGTACAGCGGCACATATCTTACCTAGCTTATTCGTAGCCGTGAAAACAACATTGACGCCGTATCTACTTCCTACTTTCTTTAGCCTGTGAGATACGCAATGAATGTACGGTATACCTACGACACGTTTCTTCCTATCGCTTTCTGCAACCATGCTCGGACATAACATAATGAATTTCTTTAAACGCTCAGCGACAGTGGCCACTGCATCACGGAGATAATCTCCATCTAAAAGACGCGTAAGCTGTGCGTTAAACCTATCACTCATTTTATGCTCACGCGACTTGGTGAGGGCAGACATGGCAAGACATGGCGATACCGTTTTTTACAACCTTCGAGTGCTTCGACGAAGCACTCGATCTGACGGCGGACCACGTGGACGACCCGTCCACGTGGTCCGCCAGAATGACGCAGGTTCTCTTCATTTCACATGAGGCTGGGCGATGACCTTATGCTGACCGAGGATGACGTCAGATTGATTGAGAGACACTTTGTAACACTCAAAGAAGCCGCCGCTAAGTGCACTGACGGCCTACGGCTATACTACAGCAGTGCGCACGTCGACCGCTATAATGCACGTTGCCTCGACGCCGCGGATAATGTGTTATTTCACATACTGTTAACCCTTTGCAGGGTGCTTACAGGAGTGGGAGCAAAGGAAAAAAAATGTTTTGTCATCCCGCTATGTCACTTATGTCATCCCGCATGCGATAACATAACTGCTATAAGAACGAGCAAGTAGACGGCTATGCCATGACCAAGGCGGCCAGCATGAACGCAAGGGACATGGTTAGCCTGCCAGCCTCAATTTACCTCAGCGCCGCTAAGCCGTACATACAAGATCACGGCCAACATTGACATTAGCGACAGCCTCGTTAATTAAAAGATGGACACCCTGTGGTACATCGAGCGTGATGAGCACGGCAATGTCTTGTGACTGTGGCTTGAATTTCCAACGTCCACTTTAGGCACTGTCGCCCCAGCGGCGGCGTGGGCACATATAAAAACACGGCGATGCGCAACTACAACATAGGCCGCATCCCACTTCGCCGGCACCGAACACACACAGACAAGCAGCGGAATCGGTGAGGTCTCCGCTGCGCACATCAATGACAATAACAAAGACATTGCGCTCGTCGCCATCTACGTGAGAATTGTGACGAACCCCTTCCTCACATGCACAAGCGTTCGTGAATTATGCGTCTGTTCTTTATCAAGACGGACAAGTACAAGCACTACATATCGGCTTGCCACGTCTGGTGTTGGCATTGTTACGCAACTCTAAAGAACTGGTTACTTCATTTCATTTCATTTTATTATACCCCTCAGGACCAGAGGCATTATAGAGGGCGAGTGGTAACAACATCTTGACTCAAAAAGCAAAGAAAAAAATGAATAAAAAATAAGTACACAGAAAACGCACATGAAACAAGGGAGCAAAATATAAACTTACAGTGAGTTTAGAAAGAGCCTGGGAATACAATAATAATAATGATATGTATATTAATATTGTATACAATACAACATTATAAACACATGTGCGACTCAAAATATGTGTGTGCGTATACCACTTGCGCCTATCTTAAGCGTAATTTCGTAATGTCTCGCTCAATGTAAGAAATTACCTTCCCGCCGCATGCTTCGCATTACATCGATTCCAACGGTACGTGAGATCTGTCGAATTTTATTGTGCGTTTATTGTTTGCTTTGCACTTAACATTTTCCGCGCTCTTCAGCACTGCTTACAGCGAACACACGCTCAATAAGTTTGAAAGCTCGGTGAGTTGTGACATGTTATCATACCGTGAGTGTGCAGTAGTGCACTTTGACGAGGACAAAAAGAACTAAACTAAGTGGCCACAATTTACTAAACTCAATGTAAGGAAAGAGCTGAGAGGAATAACGACAAGCCGCGTTAGCGTGGATGTTCACAACACAAACCAGGCACGCCTCCGCCTACCGGATGACCAAAGACCAGGCGTTCCAATATTTTTCGTTGCGCGCAAAGCTAACATCGACCTCCACGGCACGTGGACTGAATCGACCGCAGGCGAATTCCGTCTACCTTTTCTTACGCAATACATGCTCTCCGACTTCATTTCAACGTCTGCTCACGTTTCTTGCAATCCTGAGGATAAGAGGCAGGCACAGCCGCTACGTTCCTTCCCTCCGCAAACCTATTGTGCACTCATATTCACTAAACTGAACGTGCCTCTCAGAAAGAAATGTTAGAAAAGTACGTAAGTGTAGTAGGTACATTAAGTTTACTCGTAAAGAGCGAGGTGTTAGAGCTGGACTGGTTCAGGCTTCTATAGCGTTGCGACTTGTATAGTCATGGAGTGTTATGACAATGATGATGCTTCTCGGATGATTGGCGAAGAGTCAGATGGATCACATCGTCTTTCTTTTTTTTTTGTCAAATTCTAGTAGAGGTTACGGTGACATTTAGAACGAAGAGTTATTCCTAATGAATCCTAGTTTTAGACTACCAAAATAAACTATGTTGCGTAAGCTTTAAAACGAACGAAAGATTATTATGACAGGAGGCCAGAAGCCAAAAATTGTTAGCGACTGATGCACTAGTTAAATCGATTTGACTCACACATGGGTTTCTCTGCATCACTGCATATATTCCCTTTGTGAGTGTCCCAGCACAGACCCCCCGATATGACAAGAGTTCAGTCGAAGTAACTGGCTCACCAAGTTGCCACGTGATCGTTTCAGTGGCCCTTCTTCTGGCGGCGGAAAAACGGAAAAGTGTTCAGTCATTTATACATCATCGCAAAACAAAGATAAAGAATAGGTAAGCTACAACGCAACGTTCCACATTATTCACTTTTTACTTACTAGAAAGTGAGACCCACTCAGAACACAAGTAAACTTCGAATCTTCGATGGCTCGCTCGTGCTGGGAGAGGTATTTACCAGAACTTGTGTTTTGAATTTTCCTTCTTCATCCTCCTCCTCTTAGCCCTGTGTTCTCCCAGTACGAATTTTCAGTAGCTAACGTGAGCTGGCTACATTTACTTCATCGGCAAGTACAAAAATTAATTCCAAGGCAAAAAGTGCGCAATTTGAGAGAAGGTTGAGGGGAAAGTTTTTTGCTGTGTACACTTTCAATATTGGGCTCCTTTCTGCAATCGTGTCTTGTGTATTGTGACTGTAAATGTTTCCCTTGTGACATAAATTCTACATGCGTGATACTCATTAATATGTTGCTGATTTGTACGCTATTTTCATTCTTTCGAATGCGGTCGGGCTATTCCAGCTTTGAAAGGCCGACGGAAGAGTGCTCTCATTGTTGCTTACCAAAGATCAAAGGGAAAATCTTCAAAGCAGTCGGAAGGACAAAGCATCTTTTCTTTAGCCCTTTCCTTATTTCTTCCTACACGTCTGCGTTCGGAAATGATGTCCCCTGTTACCCGTGATGAAAGCACAGCTTCGGCTTCGCTAGTGCTGAAATTTCGCACGCTCCACGTGGGCATCTTCACGTTAGCTTTCGCTTTCTTTCATATAGAGGTTCCAAATCTTGGAGTGTATAAATAAAACGGTGTGTGAGAGTGTTAGGCCCCACTAAGTATGCTTCGGCGTGTTGCCGAAAGGAAACGCAAACGGAAAATCAAGACCAACAACGACAAAGCACTCGATACAGTTCGAAGAATATTTCCCACCTTCTGTTGGAAGCACTTGCCGACAGCATGAAAGATACATTTCCCCGCTACATTCATATAGTGGGACGTCTCCAGGGAGATGGGACTAATGCACGCTCTCTAACGTTGGTTTCTGAGTGCTCTCGGCTGGAAGCAAAGTCACAGCTTTCTGCGAGAAAGCCTGTTGCTTTTAGTCATTTTTCTTGGGCACGCGTGTGCATCATTTCTGTTTCTTAGGTTCCCAAGATAATGTCCATGATTTCCTCCACAAACTGATTCGTCCTAGGCTGTGCTTTTAGGAACACTGTCGACGGTAACGAATGTCCCAAACATTTCTCGCTGCAAAGCTCTGTACACTCTTTCAGTGCGTCCAAATTCTACGGCCACTTACCTTGGAAAAGCATGCGTGTATCAGTAAGGTAATGCGTTGCGGCCCATGTGAGCGCACGGGCTCGTATGTAGGCATATGGCATAGCCACCTTACGGCAGACAGAAAGCAGGAGAGTAAAGTTTCCAGAACCAGCGGTCATATCATGTGCAGGGGATGCACACAGAAATCTGGATAGAAGAGCTGTCACAGGAGGTAATCATACGACGCAGTTGGTGCGATTGACTATATAACAGCGATCTTCATAAACAAAAACTAACAAAACAAACAGGGAGAAACTTAGTTACAATTCTAAGACACGACTCGCGCTAAGGTGGTAGTCAGCCAAGTTTCAACTTGGCGTACAACTGCTTTCTGTTAGCGCGATACTCCGTGCGCGGGTGCCAACTGGTAGTTGTCGCTCTCGGGCAACTGAACTATACGGCAAACACACAGTGTCCAGGATAAGGACTATGGTCGCGCCGCTACTTGAAGGTGACACATTCATCATGGAAACATTCCACGCTAATTACGCATCATTTCCAAGCTTAGAAGCAACTTGACAGTCAATGTCCACGCTTGTGATTTTTCTCCTGGTCTCTCAAAGAAAGGGTTCGTGCGAACAACGTTTAAAGGGTGTGTTGCGTTTCGCTCCTTTGAGCATTCGTGCTCAGCGGATTTCACTGTGCGAATGACATCGCTTATACGGCGAAGCAATTTGTTCGGTCTGAAGAGACCACCGAAGAGCTTTTGAAAAAGTCCGTGGTGTCGTACTGGTGTCCAGATCTGCGCTACACCCGGAGCTCCACTACGTAGCAGATTGTACCGGCTGTAGTCGATACATCGATGGTTACGCATTCAATACCATGCCATGTAACGTGCCTTCTCGGCTCTATGCTAGAAATCATCAACAATACATGGATGTACATTCAATGACAGCATCACATATGTTAAAGTCAGTACTTGGCCTAATGTAGGTTGGAACGGTCCACATCATGTTGTTTATTGTGCGACTTTGTTACCTTCACGTCGTTTGCCAGGAATATCAGCCCCGTAGGCCAATGCGACTAGCCCAGTAGCAAGGGTTCCGGCATTCTGCAGACCTAAAGATATGCACCGATGCATTGCTTCACTACTAAAACGACTGACGTCTGCAACGTATAAACCTTTTTTTTGACACATGTACGATTCTATTGTCTTCATCCTTGAGCAATTGCATAAGACTTTTGTTATTTTTATTCGAAGAAATGCCAGATGCAAATTTCGGAAATATTATGCACGGTATGTACAGAAGAAACATATCAGACGAATGGCTTCAGGATTTATGATTCAGCACAATAGGAGCATGTGCTATTTCGAGATGTCCACTTCTTTTGGTATCACAGCCTTCAGCTTAGTCTGACACACCAGGGAAATCATCCTATGGTGAAAGTCGAAGATCGAAGACGTGCGTTTCTGAGCAAGGCGGAAGTAATAATGGGTCGGTCTCCCCACGCTGGCCCTTTCTTTAGACACCATTGGTTGGTGGCCGGAAAGTGGAAAGCATTAGTTTGGCTTAGGACTCTTATTGCCCAACCTCCACAAATGGTCCACATTTTTACTCATATTTACCGCCAAGAGCTCGTTTTAAAGTTGAAAATACTTAAAGGACCCCTCACACCAAAATTGAAACCTCGAGATGTCTGTGGTGTTTGACATTCCTGTATACGGGGGCACTTCTGACCGATTATTAGTGACGAACGTTGCCTTTGCGATATTTTAATTTGGTTTTAATGCAACCGTGGGTGCTCACCTGAGTTGGCTGCACCTCGCGACATCGCACTGGTACGACGTAGATTGAGGTCCCGCGTGACGTTCCACGAGTAAACCAAGTATTGTGGACGTCACAGAAGGTTAGTAGGGCGCACACAATACCACGACTGGTGAGGACTACTGTTCCTCACCCCTCTCGCTCTGTTGTCGGGCTACTCTCGAGGTAGTTTTCGTGAGGGAACACGCGCTTAACAGGTTTAACCTAAGCGAGGCACCAACATCGTTTCAATCTCTACAGCGCGCGGGGCCAAGATAGGAAAACTTAGGGTGCCTTGATGCGCGTTTACATCGAGGCACACTAGGAAAACTGCGCTTTCAGCGACACCCCAGCTTGAGTGCACGTGATCTTTGGCGCTTCCCCGCACGGGGCGCTAGTTTCTTATGGTTTTTGGGCGGGCGTTTTGAAGTGACGCTAAAATGGTCACAATTAACTACGCTACCATACCTTCCCTACGTGGGTCTAGCCGGGTGGCGCGGGGTCTCCCCGGCGTCTTCTCTGGACCCGAATAAATTTTGCACCATTATCACCACCACCTTAGAGAATTTACGATTCAATTTATGTATTACCAGACACAAAGCTACAAATTGCAGTAAAAAGGTCACAAGCCAAAATTTTGCTGTCAGGGGTCCTTTAAAACCACGGCCTTATTTTAACAAGAAAGTGTTTTATGCCGTGGTCCACCAAGACTTCCGTGACGTATTTCCGTCACGGAAATGACGTCGAAAAAGTTTAACGATCAGATTGCAATGAAAAAAGTTCCGTCAACGGGCGTCGAACCCACGACCGTTTGGTCTGCATCAACACATGCTGGGCATGCTATCCACTGGGCCACGGTCAGATACTCTACAGACTTTACAAACGCACTTTTTATATGTACCACTATCTCGGTCGGCGGGTGGCGTTGCCCTCTGGGAGCGGTAAAAGTAAAGTAATTCGTCGTTACTGTGGCCTCCGCGATTAGCACCTGTAACGCGTTACACGTCTGTCCCATTCGGCGCGTTTTCAATAGAAGTTGAATTTTATCAATGCCTTAACACACCGCGAGGTGGCGATCTTAGCCCAAGTGTCGTAAAAGCGTCGGTCTCGCTCATAGCACCACGCTAATCCAAATCAAAAATTGCTCTGCGACGCGCGCCTGCCTCATCTGGCTGTAACACCGCGTTCCCCGCTCACGAGCTCGCCCCGAGAAGAATCGCGGCCGGGCTACCGGGGCGGCACGACGCGCTTTGCGTTTCCCTCCAGTCCAGCCATGGTGTTCAATCACATTTAACAGGCCGCGGGATGGCAACCAAGTTCTGCGTCCAATATGCGACGCTCTTCTGGCTATGACAGCTCGTTCTCTGGTTACGCTTTCACCGTTAACTACTACAGCTACCACAAGGGTTTGTTTAATTATTAAATGCGAAGCAATTCTTAGCGAACTTCTGCGACTTTGAGCGTATCTATCTATCTATCTATCTATCTATCTATCTATCTATCTATCTATCTATCTATCTATCTATCTATCTATCTATCTATCTATCTATCTATCTATCTATCTATCTATCTATCTATCTATCTATCTATCTATCTATCTATCTATCTATCTATCTATCAAGCCGCCTACGACTTTGTGCTCTCCTGGTCGCTTGGTTCATCGAATGTGCACCAAAATTGGTATGGCGTGACATGACTGTATGACGAACATAAACGACAAGTCGTAACATGAAAATCGTGACACGCATGTCATGTACAGCATGATTTACATGCTACGCTCATGGTGCGCTGGCGGCCGTTTCGCTAGTTTGATATACACCAAATTTAGTATCTTGCGACGTGACTGTGTGACGAAGATAAATAACACGAGTTAACATGAAAATCATGACACGCATGTCATGCACGGCATGACTTACGTGCCACGCTCATGGTGCGCTGGCGGCCGTTTCGCAAGCTTTACATACACCAAAATTGGTATCTTGTGACGCGACCGTGTAACGACCATAAATAACACGAGTTAACATGAAAATCATGACACGCATGTCATGTACAGCATGACTTACGTGCCATGCTCATGGGGCGCTGGCGGCTGTTTCGCTAAATTTGTATACACCAAAATTGGTATCTTGTGACGTGACTGTGTAATGAACATAAATAACACGAGTTAACATGAAAATCATGACACGCATGTCATGTACAGCATGACTTCCGTGCCACGCTCATGGAGCGCTGGCGGCCGTTTCGCTAGCTTGATCTACCCCGAAATTGGTATTGCGCGACGTGACTGTGTGACGAACATAAAAACACGAGTTAACATGACAATCATGACACGCATGTCATGTACAGCATGACTTACGTGCCACGCTCATGGGGCGCTGGAGGCGGTTTCGCAAGATTTATATGCACCAAAATTGGTATCTTGTGACGTGACTGTGTCACGAACATAACACGAGTTAACATGAAAAGCATGACACGCATGTCATGTACATCATGACTTACGTGCCACGCTCATGGGGCGCTGGCGGCGGTTTCGCTAGCTTGATCTATCCCGAAATTGGTATTGCGCGAAGTGACTGTGTAACGAACATAAATAACACGAGCTAACATGAAAATCATGACACCCATATCATGTACAGCATGACTTACGTGCCACGCTCATGGGGCGCTGCCGGCCGTTTCGCTAGATTTATATACACCAAAATTGATATCTTGTGACGTGACTGTGTAACGAACATAAATAACACGAGTTAACATGAAAATCATGACACGCATTTCATGTACAGCATGACTTACGTGCCACGCTCATGGAGCGCTGGCGGCCATTTCGCTAGCTTGATCTACCCCGAAATTGGTATTGCGTGACGTGGCTGTGTGGCGAACATAAAAACACGAGTTAACATGAAAATCATGACATGCATGTCATGTACAGCATGACTTACGTGACACGCTCATGGGGCGCTGGCGGCCGTTCGCTAGCTTGATCCACCCCGAAATTGGTATTGCGCGACGTGACTGTGTGACGAACATAAAAACACGAGTTAACATGAAAATCATGACACGCTTGTCATGTACAGCATGACTTATTTAACATGGACGTTAGTCTTCGGGATCGAGATGTACCACCAATCGTCAAAGTGGGTGCATCCACGTTAATCTGTGTTATAGCTGCCAGACATCAATATACATTGTACAAACTCTCTTATATCAATGTACAGTAAACATTCAGTTACTCCTGTAAGGGCACGCTTTGCTTTCGTGTTGTTCCGATTCCTATGACGGAGGGATCAACCATTTTTTTTGTGTTACTATGCCATCGAACTCGACATATATTTTGTTACGGTAGATAAAGGCGGGAATGCTTAAGGCTGCAATGTCTCCGTGTTTGATTCGTGATATAGCATCGAAACATAGCCGATTCAGTGCAGTTCTGGTAGGTGACTAATACGACATTGTTTCCACCTTGTATTTCTCGCGCTTATACGACGTTTTCAGTGTTCGCACAATAACCACGCAAGCATTACTGAGACAACTGTACAATTCGAGATAATCTCAAACGGTAATATAAATGTCAGTTCATGTCTTCAACGAAGATTCATGGCACTGGTATTGCTTGTTGCTTTCATACCACTTGGTATTGTGTTCCAGCAGCGCAACACACTATAACATGTATGTGTGACTCATTACACGGAGTAATATTACACGGAGTAAACCCCCCCCCCCCCGAAATTTTTCAGTTTTGCTTGCGTATATATGCACGCACACATACAAACGCACGCACGAACATACAGAAAGTATGGTTGAGCCCCCCCCCCCCCCCCCCACCGAAAAAAATTTCTGGCTACGCCCCTGCTTCCCCTACACAGTTTATCATAACCATATCGTTGTTTCGGGCTGTAAGTCCCCAACAAATACATTAAGGTCAACAGGACACGAGCAGTGATAAAAGTTGTGCTTTTAAGAACAGTGTAAAACTTGTAATAACCTCACGTGGCGGAACAAGCAGTCCGCGTCATGCGGCCAGCCAAACTCCTTTCGTGGTCTATAGGCCGGGCACCTTGGGCAATGCTTGATATGCCCTTTAGTACTATCAATCGATGTCTGCCACGTGCCGTCACGAATGAAAGAGTTGCGACGAGCTTCCGTGATCCGGTATTCATTAGCCTATAGAGAGCAATCCTATATAAAGGCGGTGTGTCACCGGAAATCAATATTCGTTACCGAAGCCACCCAGTTCCCCTGTGTGTGGCCGACGGTACTTTGGCGGAATTGATTAGGGAATGAAACGAATGTCCACTTTTCTAGCCCACTTCTGTGCAGGCGTGCGTAGGCTATTCCTTTCTGCTGATGGAATGTGGGAACATGAAGAGACTTGCGAAGGAATCTCGTTTATTGCACCTCGTTCTAACAGTTGCTTCTGAGGCACTGAAATTGCGCGAACTGAATCTTCATGCATCCGCTAATGAGTTCGCAACAATTAAATGTTTGGTAATCATACTGCAGTGAATGCGGTCAGCTAGACCTAATAAATGGCTTTTGAAACAATTTGGTTAGGTAGAAGGGCTGATAAAAGCATTTTTCTATGTTATGAGTTGAGGTGATATACACCTCAGCTACTCAGCGGCAAGCAATTTATAACTGCACAGAAGAGAAAGGCATTTTTTCGCGTTTAACTGAGTAAGGAGCCAAAACTACTCATTTTTATACAGTAGGAATATCAATAAGGACACCTATTAAAAGTAACTTGCGAATAAGAAGCTATACAGAGCGTAGACTCAGAGGGAAACATTATAGGGGTTCAGGAGTTTACACATTCTATTCAACATTGATTGCAAATTTCTGTATTATTAGCTTTAGGATTTGGCGTAGATGAAATATACCTGAATTCCTTAGCATTACTGCAATGTTTATGTTAACTGATAGAAAAGCATCACATTATGTGTCCACAAGCCGGTGTCTTAGAAGCTTGCTTGAGGTAGGTACCATTCTATGCTTTACGATAAAAGAAAAAGAACAACATTCACGTTCCCAGGGCCTGGTACTACATAGACGTGAAGAAAAACATATCTTCTACGCATTCAAACTCACGTTTTAGAGCGGCTCTAAGCCAGCCTGTGTCTCCTTTCAACTTTTCTCTTTCAGAAGAGACGATCCTCCTTGCTTGCTCAAGGCCTAATAATGGACTCTCTTCATAGTAAGCTGGAGTACGTGCATGGTGCTAGAGCACTTTCCCGGTGTCTATTCAAAGCGCGGATGTTTTCTCTTTGCAAGAGGTAACGCAAGCTGAACTCATTTGTCTAGCAGGAGCTCTCTCTTCTTAACGTTTTTATTCATTCATGTATATTCTGCTCTTCGAAAAGCGAGAACACTGTTCATTTATAGTAATCGTACAAAAAACGCAGCAATAAGATGTAACTTCCGGGCTTCTTTTAAGCGCTTGCGGAATGATAGATACAAGTAAAGAAACAAAAGAAATTTCGGGTGCACAGTACAACAAAGCCGTCTCGCATTGAACAAAAGCTTACGCCGTCACCTGCTCCCTGTGCTTCAAAAACGCCTTTAGGAGATTGGAATAACTTGCTCACAAAGACGGCAGCCTTATAGCCGAGTGCGGCGGCTCGATTCAAAGATGGTACCTATTCCCTCTTTCGCTCTAACAAACGTAGAAACGCCTACTTCTATTCAATTCAAATGCATTAAAGGTTGCCTCCTACGCTCGCGAGCGCCCATCGCATTTCGTGGTACGCTGCGATACATTCTTGGAATAGCAACGCTGATATGACAAGGTGTGCATTGACTTTCATGTTGTTGGAAGATTTTGTTTTCTTTCTCCATGTGTATTCCCATTTTTGTCAAATCCTCTTCTTACATCAGGGACCTCTGGCTTGTTCAGGGTATTCTTTCCATCACGACTGTTTTGGAGTGGGTTACCGATACTGTTTGCCTTAAGCGTCTTCGTCTGTTTACGCAGGGAGGAAGTAAACAGCAATATTATAGAATGATCAATGCATAAAATTAGTGAACTTCGAGTTCCTGATACACCATACAGTCTGCAGTAACAGCAAATGGGAGGTGTGGCAACAAGTGAAAGCAACACCGCGTATAGAGAACGCAGACAACAAGCAGACATTCTAGTTTAATTATAAAGTAAATATTTTAGCTTATCAAGCGGTCAGCTTTAACGTACACAGTATCCTGAAAGAATGAGCAATCAGTGGTGTAGAGGCAGCTAGAGATCACGTGTAGTGATGAAGTTATACGATTGCGCGTCACATTAGCGAACGCCTGGCGGCAGATGCGAGCACTGATATAGCCATCAAACTGCAGCCACAGCGTAGAGCCTTGCGGCAGAATAGGCCATCAAGTCATTATTTCTACACCTACGCATTCAAAAGCAACGCCACACACACAAAAGTATAAACTGACAGGGCGCTTAGCTCTGCCTTTAAAAATGCAGTGCTTAAAGAAAGAAAGACCAACCGCAATCAGGAAATCATAGAAATAATGGGCGGAAGCAAGAAACTCCAGCCCCAGGCCCTCGTTGGGAGATTTGGCCCCAGAGTACGTGAACCTAATGTCTGTTTCAATGAATAGTGAATTGCCCAGTAAGGAACACGCCTTAATGACTTCCTCAGCTCCAAACTATGAGGGGACACTGTCCATTTCAGCACGTCTCCTGAAGCTAATTCTCGAAAAGTTGTGCTGTAGTTAGGCTGAAGCCTGAGGTTAGTACTTGCTTCACGAATTCGCATGATTTTGCCTTATGCATGTTCGCCACTCTTACCAGTACGGCAGGACTACCAAATAGGTATGAAGGAAATGAAAAGCGGTGGATTTTAGCAGTGTGCCAGTGTTCTTGAGAAAAGTAGCTGTACAGCTTAAGGAGAATATATTTCATTTGTAACCCCCCTCGAAGCAATAAAGTGTACCGCAAAAATGGCAAGCATGTTCAAGAATATCAGCAATTGATAATAGAATGAAACAGCAAAATGTCAATAAAAAAGCCGCACCTCCCCGAAGGGGATTGTGAGGAAATGCGAATGCATTTGGGTGCACCCGATGAGTGTGCACGTAGAGGCGGAATTCTCGAGTTGCATTGTGTTACATTTCGTCCTAGTGGTATCGTTGCCGCGAGAGATTCGACTTCACCGACTTCCATCGTTATCAAGACACCAAAGCGCGCGCTCCCTGCATGATATATATAGGTCCGAGCGCGGAGAGGAGGAGCGCCCGAGCTCTCTCTCCGCCGAGCGAGCTCCGCGATGCGAGCGCCCTCACCGGGTACACTCCTCCTCTCCCTTACCCTCCGCTGCTCCGCGATGCGAGCGCCATCACACGCCCGCGCGCTCCTCCTCTCCCTTACCATCCGCCGCTCGCCACCAGCTCCGGTTGCTAGGCGCGGCGCAGCTGTTGCTAGGGGTGAGGAGGAGCGCGCGCGGAGAGATAAGACCTGTGCGCACGCCGGCCAGGGACGCAGGACAACCCCCGACTAAGAAATGCATTCGCATTTAATAGAAATGACATATATGGCTTTCACATATCTTGCGCATATACGGGGTGTCCAAGCTATCTTTAGTCAATGGTTAAAAAATACAATATTAGAGGCAGGCGAATGTAATAAATTGCAAACTGCTGACAGTCACCTTGCGCACTACAGACAATTTTCTTGTTTTGTAAATAATTAATTTGTTAATTAGGCTTATTTAACTAAGTTGCTAAATATTGACTTTAAGCAATGAATGCGACTTGCAAAGTTCGAGAGAATCTTCAGATACCCCCATTGCATTATTTGTGATAAAGAAAGTCTCACGTGCGTCTCTCATAATCATATCGTGGTTTTGGGACGTTAAACACCAGATATTATTATTAGAAAGTCTTACGTACGTCATTTTTTTTCCAAGCTGCAAAGAAAGCCCGCGAAATACAAGAACCACGTGACTTGCGCATTCGCGTGCAGCGAAGGTGCTACTCTCAGCCGTGGTTTGAGCGAACGAAATTAGCTGCGGCCGCGACTCGCCGGCTCCTCGCAACCGCTCGGCTATGCAGGTACGCTCGGAGAGCATAGCATAGCCTTGTATAGTATATTATAGTATAGCAAGAGAGTGGGAAAAGGAAGTGAGGGTGAGGAGCAGGGAAAGGCGGAGGAAAAAGAGTAAACCATAGCATAGTACGAATGAGAAAGAGAGGGAAATAAAGGCAGAAAAAGAAAGAAAGAAAGAGAAAGAAATAGAGAGAGAGAGAGAAAGGTAGCAAGAAAGAGGAAGCAAGCGAGAAAGCGTGATGAAGAAAAGGAAGAAAGAGAAAGTCATAATGAAAGAGCAAGGTAGAGAGAGAGAAAGTGGGGGTGAGGAACAGAGGAGAGAGTGAGAAAGGAAAGTGATGGTGAGGAGGAGAGATCTGAGGATGAGGAGGAGGAAAAGATGACGGGAGAGAGTAGAGCATAGCATATACAGTACAAGCATGAGAAAAATACATAAACAGATGGAGAAAGAGAAACAAACAGTGAAAGAGGGACAGAAAAGGTAGAAGGGTCAAGATATATGCAGCACACTATTGTACACACATTATATATACACACATCATTAAGAGAAAAGTTAAGAGAAACAACGAAGACCGCACAGCTGCACGCTTTCTTCAGAATTCGCATCGGAATTGCGGAGCTGCCTAAATATTTATACTTAACGTCCAGATGGAAAATTATAAGCATGCAGACTCAAAGCTTTGTAACATATCAGCCTCTGCTCAGCCTCCTTCCCATTCGTCTTTGCCTATTTCTTGCCGCAATCACCCTCCGGCTTCTCAGGTGTTGTCGGTGAACCAGAATATTCAAGCGCCGAGAAATGCTGTCTATAAGGTTATCAAATGAAAATAATCTATGCAAGACAGTTGACACAACAATACGTTTCGTGTTGCGTTTAGAGCTACATTGTTGAAAAGTGCTGCGATGGGCGCATTTGATCTCTACGGGCAACCCTTTGCTCAGCAACAGCCAGGGATCAAGTACGGACAAGCGTGAAAGCAAAGGAAACATTGCGCGGGCTGTATTTTTATTAGCTCATTGACAGGTCCATATTTATTGGTGTTTGCTAATTACAGAAAGGCTGCGCCAATTAGCAGATAGTGATGCCATTCCGTAGGGCACAATTTTGTATAGATCTAGTCTTACATATTTACCGAATCATCAGAAGTCTACAGTTCTTAATTTCGCTTGCACTATTTGTTATCGGAAAGGAGGAATACTATTATGAGGTTATCGTTAGAATGCATAGCCAACAGCGTTCCTTATAGAATGTGTCTGTTGTGACGCCAGGTTTCCAGCTTTTGTTCTTTCTACGTCATTACGGCAACTTAATACCCCTCTGTTCCAAACTCCTCTGCATACGGGCAGTAGTAGAATAAATAAATGGAGACCTTTAATTCATTTTAAAGGGAAGGGGGCAATCGGGTGGAAGGTGGAGGGAGAAATTACTTGAAGTAGGCATCCTCTGCCCTTTCCAGGGTGCTCCAGGGTGACTGCCTGAATGTCAGGCCTCGAGCTGCGCAAGGCAGTCTCCCACTGCCCCCAGCTAGGTATTAAGTGACCCATCTCCTCGATCAAAATGTAGCATTAATCTTTGCAGCGGTGAAAATATTCGTGTGACTCGTGATCGTGTTGTGCTTAGTATTACACTGACATAAAGCAACAAAACGTTAGCGGATGTTACTTTTTGTTCCTTGCTTTATTAAACCTTCATTTTGCGCCGTCACTGCAAGTACCCTCAAAAGAGCGAACGCGACAAGAGGCTGATTCCTGGATGGCGACACACACTAAAGAGCCTTACCATCGGCTTGAAAATTAGGGTTACGTGCTGTCACCCGTCACCCTCTTCAAAAGCCCGACCCCTGCTACTCGTCGACATGTTCCTGTTTTTTTCTTTTCGCGGATGAGTAATAGGTCGGCAACAATTAAGGCACGAGGGTGTCCAAACGTATTGAATGTTTTCTCAGAAGCAAGGAGGACGCATTGTGCTGCAAAGCACATGAGAGAAGGATGACCAGGTCGCTGGTGATGATTTACTTACGCTGACCAAAGCAATTTATCAGCAGGTAGCCCAGTATACTTTCTCAAAAAACAAAGCCAATATTATCACCGTGTTTGTACTATGGGACTACCGGCTGCAGTGCTGGCAGCAAGATAAATATGTAAGGACAGGGCATGCTGCATGGCCGAACAGTGTTGCAAGCCCTCTTCGTTTACTGTTCGCAGATCTGAGATCAATGAAATAGCCAGAAAAGGACGGAGCTAGAAATTTTCGTCGCAAAATGTTCAATCCTCTCGTACATGAAGTCTTCTAGAAAGTATTTTTTTAAAGCTTTGTTGGTTTTATTTCACTCAGTGACGGCATCTGGCGAAATGATTGAGAAAGAGTTCCGTTAAAAGTGGGAGCAGTACATTTCTTCACTACGAAAACGTTTCCAGGCATGGGTCGTTAGGAAAACATACGTGGCAGTATCCACTGTTTGCCTTCTCTGAAAATAGACGCGGTGAGGTCTTTTTCACTCAAAAGTAACCGTTGTTACTGCCAGAACCTCAAAAGTTTAAAGTCTGTGCATTCGTAGAACACTGTAAATTGGAACCATTAAATCGCGCAGTTCAACGTAAACAATAAACTTTCGAGCTATTAAACAGCGACGTAGTGAGGAACTAGCGAGTTTTTACCGTCTAGTATGATAAGATTAATACGTCTGTCGAGCAGCTAAATAGAGGTGTGCGGCCTCCTGGTCTGCATAACAACGTCACAGCCTAGCTATATGCATACAATACGTTTCCACAGCTTAGCCTTCAAATGAATTGCAGAAACCGTTTATGCGACGTCTCTACGTTGGTCCTATCAGAGATTTTTGGAAATTAAAGTAACAGTGGATCGGTTTCTTAGACACCAATTATTTTATCGTGTTACTGTCGTATTTAAGATCTAACGTCAGCACATGTGCAACCAGCAATCCAGAAAACTGCTGTCACTTAATCTTCCGGGAATGCAGTCATGTAGATAAAATGACGCGTCTTTTGAAGTGCTCTGCGCGTTAAAGCACTTTAGTTAGTCAAACATCCTACCGAGTCTCTTGTTACCACAGTCTATTATTGCGATAACAATCATAGGGGCATTCAAGGCACATTTCTGCCGTCGCCGTCATGTTTCGTATAAAGTGCAAATTGATAAAATCGGCCCGCGCCTCGTATGCTTTATGTCCGAATAAAAACTTGCCGGTCGCCCGCGTCACTCGAAGGCGCCTGAAGGGGTGCCGGAAGAGGGGCTGCATCTCTCTCGGCAAAAGACCTGCGAACTTTAATCAAATGGGTGTGGTAGCAAGCGGGGGAGCGCGCGTTATCTCCGCAGAGATCAGCGGACGGTTTGTAGCTTCTTCCATGCTGTGCTCTCAGCGCTTAGTTGGCGTTGAAGCAATAGACAGCTTGAAGGTCGAGTCTCTCGATGTAGCGGCCGCGTACCTCTACACCAGAGTTTTTTACAGATATGTCAGGTCGGATCCTAACAGAGTTAGCTGCTAGCTTTACATCGTATAATATTTGAATTTCTTGCTGTCGCATTCATCGCTTCGCGCTTGCGGCGAAACTGCGGTATCTTTTCGTTCGTACACTCGTTCAGCTTCTTTGGCAGAAATGTTTATTTAAATAAATTTGTTCCAGCTTTCTTTGTCTGCGCTTTCGTATTATTTGCACGTGTGTATAGAGATGCGGTATGTCATTCCTGACGGTGACAACAAAAAATTACACATCATCTCCCTCTACGGGCAACCATAGTGGGATGCGAAAGCATCGCGGGGGGGGGGGGGGGGGGGCGCATCGAGTTTCCGTTTCCCTTATGTGAAGGTGGTTGTCGAGGCGTTTGAATTACCGCTTGCCGACGCTGACGTTTACGTTCGGCTTCCCGAGCCTTGGCGGCGGTAGCGCTGCCACTGCAACTAGCGTTCGACGTTGACGTTGTTCATGGCGTTGCGCACACCGTTGCACAGAGAGAGAATAACGGAAGCACAGCGAACGCGCGCTTTCGCAGCCTCGCAGCTTGGAGATTCGCTTGCCGGCGTTGCCGTTTACCTTCAGCTTCGCGAGCGTCCATAGCACCGTTGCGAGGGAGAGTGCAACGGGAGCGAGCGCGCGCCGCGTTATAGACGGTTTCAAGATTGCGATAGCAGGAGCACGTGGTGTACCGCAAGAAACTTCCGATCACCTCATTTATTATTCTGCAACACCGAAGCGTAAAGCGTTTTTTTAAGATTTGTCAGAGTAAGGGAATACTCTTTTTCCAGTTTCACATAAAAGAAAGGCGCTTATAGTTAAAGACTAACTCTTTTAGTGTTGTGTGTAGCTTAGAAGAATATTCAATTCAAATATTTTGCTGGGAGAAAAGTGTTGAAACTCCACGGGCTACTCGCCAAGGCTTTTGTTCCCGCCAATCCTGCTAGCCTACGCCAGCGCAGGAAACCGGAAGCGGTCCAGGGCATGTGTTAGTAAACAGTGAAACCCTCCACAGCTGTAGCGGAGAGAGAGAAACGGGAGATGAGAAACGAAGCGGAGGCAGCGCTCACGCCACCTCCTCGCGCTCACGCGAGGGGAGGGGAGAGCTGGCGCATGCGCAGTATGGGTGCGGACGCCGCAGAACGGACACTGCCCCGAGCATAAGATGCTTTCGCATCTAAAAAGAAACCTAAATAAGACACATTCGAGGCATCCATCAGGCCTCACTTATGTAAGTTCACATTCTCGTAACTACAGATAGCTTTCTTCGTGTGCTGATGTCATTCAAACATCTTGAAAGGTTTCACACTCGTAATCTCCCTTGTTTTCTTATAAGTAATCTGAGGTCATATTCAACTTGTGTGCTGTCGTTATTCTTTTTAGTCTCCCCCGTATCAATTTTTTCTGAGGACATCATGCAATATTTTAACCACTTTTGTTAAATCCGTTCGTATTTAAGGTATCTGTACACTTGGGGGGGGGGGGGGCGGAGAAATATCGAGCGCTTTTCAATATTTTCACCGTCAATAAAGCTTTGACAGGGCGATCTTAATGTGACGTCGTTGTAGTTTTCTGAGCTGTGGTGTTTGCACCCAGGACGGCAAGTTAAAAAAAATTGCCCCCATTAATGTACTTTTTTACGTTGTTGTCTTTTGTGTAAAAAGTAGAGCGCTAGAAAAAGTTAACAATCTTCATTATGATATGACAAAATATATTTTGCAGTGCAGCGACAGATACAGAAGAAACGGCGTGTGACACCGAAATTACAGCAAGAGACAGTCGGAAATGTGAGTCGCTCCCCCGGCGGGTATTTCTAAAGTAGTCCACACCTGCAGCCATGCTTCTAACTAAACGTTTGTTATGAAAACGCCTTGCACACTCTTCATGCAGGGCTCTCTTAAAAAAAAACGAACATGTTTTCTAATCTTGAGCGAATCATTTTCTATTGCTGCAGTTCATAAAAACAAACTATAGTAACGTTCCTTTCATAGAATGCGTGTACATCTTCATGAAGACAGTTGGAATATGTCTCAGCCTAATGAAAGCGGCTTTGCATACGAGTCCCTGCCTTTGATCTTGCCTACAGTTCATTGAGGTCCGCATAAAGCAAAGTATCTGACTTGCAGATAAAGCAGTATGCGATATAGAAGAGTAGTTGGCATATTTTTCCTTTTAAGAACAGAAATTCGCTTTCAGCAGCATGGACGTGAGCTTGAACCTTGTTAGCGCGAGAAAGCAAGGCACAGCTCATCCACTACATTTTACCAATATCGTAACTAATAAAGTTCGAACTTTTTGGTTCGAATCAGTTGAGATTACAGCTATCTTTATACACCAAGTGTATCATGAAAAATTACATTTTCAAGAGTGTGAAAATTTTCTTCACATAAAGTCGGATGACAGCGAGCTACCAAAACCAGGTTGAATTTCCCTTATACATTTTAAATACGCTCGCACTTAACCCCAGTAGTGGGGTTCTCCACACATCCCAAAATAACCCAAACAAAAAGAAGAGGACATAAAAAACGGCGTAATATGGGTTGAATATGATAGGTATATGGTATATGTGCACAAGTTCAATACAAAAATATGCGAATTATCCGCCCAGATATTCAACTGAGATTAATTGGATGGTGATAGGTGCGCATGAAAACTACAGAAGCGAACAAATTGGTTCGCCAAAAGTAAACATAGTAAGTTAACGTTCGGTGGGCACGTAGCACCAAAGCGTATGGCTACGTATACGTCGAATAGATAATATAATTATGGACCTAATCTTCTTCGCTTTGAATTTGCTTAACGAAAGCATCATGAATAGATTTCGACAAGCCCCTTTCAGACAAAAGTCTTCGCGCAGCAAACCTTTCCCCGGCAACGGCAGACAACGCCAGAAGGAGACCGTCGTAAATATATGGGCGCAACATGGATATCTGACAAGTTCTATGTGGTGGTTCTGGAAAACCGCAAGAACTTTGAGAAGAATGTTTTTCAGTGCAGCGCAATAGCATTATTTAAACTTTGGTTTTTGAATTGTTTTGTTAAACGGAGGCCGCTGCGGTCAAAATTAGGAACGTCATTATCCCGATAACGTCCACGAACAGCCTCTAAAACATCGTCAGTAAACATCGTGAATCATTGTTGCATGTGCGGGCTTCAGTTCTAGCAGCCTTCATTTTAAACGGCCAATACAGTCGGAGGCTATCCTGCTCATTGTTTCTATGACAGTGATTATCTTGGGCCTGCACAACCTAGAAGAATTCACAATTAATTTCCGGGAGCTTCGTTTATTGACTATCGCCGGAAACACACATGCAGCGAGTAATTAAGGCTACAGTATTCTCAATAATCGTTCTTTATAATTGTAGCGAATTCCGCATGCAAAGTGGACCCTGGGCCGTTCAGCCTCAAGACCAGGAGTCATCACAACTTCTTTAGAATACTGCATTATTAACTCATATTCTTAGAAACGCCTACATCTCACCATGTCTCGCGCCTGACAAACAGTTCGCTCAGACTTTGTGGGCACAGTAAACGCCGGAGTTTAACTACATGAGAGGATGCAGTATGTCTTTTAAGAAACTTACATCAGAACTCTGGTTGCAAATACATTAAATTGCGACGGGGCTCTCGGATCATGGACTTTTACTTCACAGGCGACGTAACCAAAGCTCGTACACATTCAGTATTGCGATAGTATTTCTCCAATAAACTAACAAATCTCCCAAACTTAGGCGCTCAACCCTATGCGATGTTTTGTCGCCCTTCGGTGGTACGATCAATGCGGTAAACCCACGTTATTGGCGTCATATTCTTCGGGAATATCGATTAACTTACCGGTTCTTACGAAAGCCCGGTGACAAGCAATGTCCTTCAGCAGCGAAATTGTAAGAATTTTTTACACCTTACCAGTCCACTCACTGTAATTTCATTTGGTTTTGTTTGTTGCATATTGCTAAGTTATAGAAAATGGAAGACGCGACTGAGCTAGCGAACAACTACGAGTGTACGCTATGATAAATAGAAGTGTATCTAATTATATTTTTTTAAATACGCATTATCAATAGTTACCGCACTAAGTGTGGCAGCTCTTTACTTCATTCTTTAAGAAACTGGAGAATGCGCGAATAATGTATTATACCAGTTAAAATACCGTCTCGTGTTGTCGCACCGCAATCGCGAAATGGCAAAAAAACCCCGAAAGGTAGAAATCAGCGCAGTGTTACCCTATATACGTTTGCTGAGAACAAATGACAGTAACAAAGTAAAGTACGCAAAATGGAAAACAAACAAGACAAACTGTTGATAAATAATAACATCAGTATTAAAAATAGTAAGAGATAAAGGGCCGAAGCACAGCGGTAACACTTATTGTGCACATTTCCCCGATTTGCGTGCGCAATACCACAAGTAACGTTTTTCGGCGAGTCGACAAGGAATATTGTAGAGCCCTGCTCGTTGACAAGCAGAGTAGTGCCAGTCGACAGACCTCTGTTACTCGTAATCAAGCATTAAATTGCTGCACAAAGCCTCTGTTATTAAGACAGTATATCAACAATATTTGTAAGCCCCGCCACGGTGGTCTAGTGGTTATGGCGCTCGACTGCAGACCCGAAGGTCGCGGGATCGAATCCCGGCCGCGGCGGCTGCATTTTCGATGGAGGCGAAAATGTTTGAGGCCCGTGTACTTAGATTTAGGTGCACGTTAAAGAACCCCAGGTGGTCGAAATTTCCGGAGCCCTCCACTACGGCGTCTCTCATAATCATATCGTGGTTTTGGGACGTTAAACCCCAGATATTAATTAATCAACAATATTTGTAAGTCCTGTAATAGTGGTTGCTATTGAACTGTACCTTGCATTTCTTTGTAATCTGAGTACAAGGGCGGAGCGACTGAGAAATAGAGAGAGAGAGGGAAATAGTCCCTTTAATTCAGAGGTTTCCCAGGAAGCTCACTTGCATGCAATTGCTGGCTGATGGTGATGACGTTTGCATGCTACTCCACGTAGGTACGATGAAAACGGAGCTGGTATGCGCAGTGCGGGACAGCTACAAAACATACACGAAGTATATCGCAACATTCGGCAAAATAACGCATATGAATGACGCAAGTTTGTCCAAGAAAGTTCTGAAGTTACTTCTGTTGAGGTATATGAACAAGCATTGTTTGTTCACCATTGGCTATTAAACTAGATATGTGCCATTCCATGCTCAGGCTTAACTAGCCTACCATTTTTGCCCACGAAATGGTGAAAGTAAGCGCTCTTCTGATGCGTGGCTTCAGGCAAGGTAAATGTACGTAACGCGTGCTGACACTAACACAACAGAAGCGAACCAGAGAACACAACACTCGATTGGACCCGCACGTGTGCCTGGCTGACAGGTAGCGCTGTCACTCCTATGCATGGGCAGGTAGGTTTGTTTCTACCATGTTTTCCGCCGCATTGTACTCCTTCAGTTGATATTAGGCGCACCTGCTGTCTGGCGCTCCTCCCTCGCATCCGTGTTTGCAAGGCTCGCCTTCTTCCATAATAAATGCCTACCGTCCAGCTCAGCTTTATTTCGCTCCTTAAACGCTAGTTCATCACGATGCAAAAGTTGTATACAATGTGACTTTGCAGCTGTGTCCAAAGCCCAATAATATCTTCTTAAAAGAACTGTGGGCAGCTACACTCTAAGTGAATGCCGGGGAAGCGCAATGCAGTCCCTGTGTTTCTCTTTTCGCCGCATTTTTTTCGCGCCCGCACCTCGGGATCGGCTCTGTACCAGCCTTTCGCTTGTGCTTCTCTGGCTGTCACTTTGGTATTTTCCTTATGTTTTTGCCGTTTGGCTGTTCTGTCCTGTTTTCCTGTAAGAGGGTTGAACATTCGGTGCAGTCGTTCTTCCTCTGCTCGCTTAGCCCCTACGGCGCGATGCGAAGAGGGTTCGGGACGGGCGGGGTAGGTGAAACTTTTTTCCTGGTTCAGGACGGGCCCGGGTCTCGCTTTGAGACACCGGGCCAGGTTCGGGCGGGTAAACTTCAACGAGTGCCGGACCGGGCCCGGGCCGAGAATCGCGGCCCGTGCAGTGCTGTAGTTCACAGCCGAGCTTTCTGCCCCATACAGCAGAATGACCTTTTTCTCTACTTTTCTGCCACCAATTCTGTAACGGTCACTGACTCATTTCTATCGCGTACGCTTCCATCTTTCCATCGTTGTCCCTAAAACTCAAAGCTCCATCTAGGCTCGGGCCGAAACAAACACCATGGTGTGTTTATCGCAGCCTTGTGAGCATCATTTTGTCTTATCCGGTTCTGACTCATCCAGACTTCAAGCTGCCTTTTGAGTTGAACACCAACGCTTCTAATTATAGCACAGGTGCAGGGCTTTACCAAAAATATACAGGATCTCCACAAAGACGGCAACAGACGGTCGTCGGGTGCTATTCGTACACTTTATCGAGGAGGAAGACGAAGTGATTCTCTTGCGAAACACATCTTGCTCGTCTCTGTGGTTTTCTGGACTTTTCTCTGCATTTGTGGGGTCTATTACCCCGTACATTGCGGTGATGGATGTACAATCTCACGAGGCGCCGTCTGGGTCCAGTTCAACCGCCGGCGTCGCTTCGAGGAAGCGAGGGAACACATCCAGCGAGAGCGAGGACACTGAGCTGTACTCCGCATCGGGCGACGAGTCCTCAGAAGACGGCTTTCAACCGGTCCTGTACCGCAAGGCCAAACGACGGATCATCAACGCATCTTCAGCATCAAGTACGGCCACCGTGAATACAGCGCCTCAGCGATGGCCTCACTCCAACCTGTTTGTGCCGCTGAATGCTACCGACAGTCTACGTATGCTGAACAGGCAAGCGCTCTCCTTGTATCTTGAGAACACTGTGCCGAACAAGGTCAAAGATGTACGGATAAATACAAGAAGAAACATCCTGGCAATTGATGTGATGAACCCGAGCGCGCTGAGCATGCTGCAGCAAGTAACGCAGCTGGGAAACATCAGAGTCAGGTCCATCATACCATCCTATGGTGCCACTGTAGCAGGAGTCATTTACGACATCGACACTGAAATCCCTAACGCAGACCTTCCTGTGCTCATAAAACCAGCGAGTGTAGACAACGTCATTGTGAACGTCGGCCGCCTTGGTAACACACGTTGTGTGAGAATAACGTTCAAAGGTGACTGTCTCCCCTCCTATGTGAAAGTTGGCCACTTTCGTCACCAGGTTCGACCATTTATCCCGAGACCTGTGCAATGCTTCAACTGCCACAAGATCGGCCACGTGAAGGGCGTTTGCACGAACTCTGCAGTGTGCCCCGATGCGCAGAACCGCACTCGGAAGACAACTGTAACGCTACCATATTGAAATGTCCTAACTGTCAAGGTGCTCACAGTGCTTCTTCCAAATAGTGTCCGCGCATAAGGAAATAGATATCTATTATTAAGCAAATGGTGCGAGACAGCTCAATCCACAAAGAAGCCGCTGAAAAAGTCCGGCGAAGACGACGTCGCCGTCGGAGGTCTTCACGACGGACAACGTCAACTTCAGCAAGTAAGCCGACACATCAGGGAACACCGCCAGCTGCAGTTTCTAGCCTGGCAAATGCAGATGTTAGAAACCAGAAAACGGGCAGGTCTCTCTCTACCAAAGAATGGCCGCCACTTACACCTAGGCGACTTGAGGAAGAACCACAGCAGAAGCCGCCCTCATCAGGGCAAGCTGCTACAACAGAGGACTTGCGGAATACAGATCAGCAAGTGATTGCTCTTCTGCGACACTTAATAAATGCCATTCGCGTGTTGTTAAACAACATGCACACAACGACCGCCAGAAATGCACTCCAAGTACTGGACGCTCTGAGTCCAGTACTGGCAGTCCTTGAGTAGATAATGGCCCACCAGCCAGTGTCATTCAGGGAAGAGGTCCGAAAGGCAGCGATTTTCCAGTGGAATGCCCGGGGAATGAGATCACGCATTGCTGATTTCCGACGGTTCGTGTACACCAATGTGTTTCCCATCATCGTCATCTGCGAGCCGAATGTACCGTACGCCATCAGACTCTCCGGATATGAATTATTTATGTCTTCTACAACTGCTGAAAACAGCAAGGTTCTGATGTTTATTCGCCGTGACCTCACCTACTTTCATCAGCCGGTGTCCCATCACGATGACAATCAATATATATGTCTTACAGTGAAGAAGAGACTTACCGTCACTGTTGTGGGCGCCTACCTATCTCCATCAAGTCGATTTGAGCATAAAAGACTACAAAGCATCCTGTCATCAACTCCCCACCCGTGCATTATCATCGGGGACTTCAATGCTCATCATACACTCTGGGGAAGTAGGAAGATCAATGCTAAAGGCAGAAATTTGGTGTCCTTCGCCTCCGACAATGAACTTTTCTTGTTAAATGATGGCACTCCAACGTTTCTCCGTGGTTCAACGTATAGCAGCTGTCTTGAGTTGGCGTTTGTTTCATGAAGCCTCGTCAGGCATGCTGGGTGGTTTCCGGACATAGAAACGCACGGGAGTGACCACATTCCCACATATGTCAAGATTGAAGGTTTATCCCCTTCCAAGATACGCCTTGAGCACCTGCCAAGCACAGTGAAGATATCAATGTACGCGGATGATATCTGCATTTGGACGTCCGCCGTAACACGCCTGCAGTTGCGAGCGAGAATTCAAAGAGCTGCCGCTCAAACTGCCCGTTACCTCCGTAATCGAGGCTTGGAGATTTCTTCCGAGAAATGCGCCCTCGTGGCTTTCACGCGCAAACCTATGAATAACTACGGCGTATTCATCAATGGCCAAACTATACCGTATATTCGGTCGTACAAGTTTCTGGGTGTCATAATCGACAGGGATCTCCCATGGAGCCATCACGTATTGTACATAAAAAAGCGGTTGATCGGCATCTGTCATCTATTGAAGTTCTTCGCAGGCAAGACTTGGGGAATGTCACCAAGTGCTATGCTACAGCTGTACAGGGTACTTTTCCTCGGCTTCCTGCGCTACAGCTTGCCCGCGTTAACCAACGCAAGCAAAACAAGCCTACGAATACTACAAAGTTTTCAGGCCCAAGCGCTCCGAATTTGCCTAGGCTTGCCTCTTAGCGCGTCGACGGTGGCTTCTATAGCGATCGCCAGAGACCACCTCATCAAGACACATATTGACGTCGAAGCACTCAGGACACATATAAGTCATCTTGCTCGGACTCCCCGCCACCATCTAGCCTCTTTAGCAGTAGACCGACCATGCACCTCTTTATGCCGAACGGTAGCCGCATATCGCGAGTCTTTGCCAACAGGCTTCACGCCCGCTGCGAGACCTTCAGTTCCTCCGTGGTGCCTGACTCAGCCTATCATCAGCCTGGCGATACCCGGCATCCGTAAAAAGGCAGATATGTCGTCACCGGCTCTTAAACAACTCGCTTTGCTCCTGTTATATGAGAAGTACCGAGGCTCAACGCACGTATACACCGACGGCTCCGTTATGACGAACAGCTCAACCGCAGCTGTCGTAATACCTCTGAAAGCCACGACAATCAAATTTAAGACCTCTCACCTTACGACATCGACAGCAGCAGAGCTCGCAGCGCTTCTTGCCGCATTACGTTTCATTACTGATGAACGGACACAAAAATCGACGATCTTCAGTGACTCAAAGGCGGCACTGCAATCCCTTCTGTCACTTTTAAGCCGCGGCCCGCGCGAGCAACTGGTATTTCAGATTGCAGAAGAGACTCACCATTTAATTGAGAAAGGCTATGAAATAACTTTTCAATGGCTTCCAAGTCACTGTGGGATTATCGGCAATGAACGGGCCGATCAAGCTGCCCGTTCAGCCCATACAGAAAGCAGTCAAATAATAATACCGCTCTCTAGGACTGACGCTGCATGGAAGCTCCGCGTGCTTGCTCGTCAATGCACCACGTCGCAATGGAACGAGCCGCACTTCAAGTATGCGCGACTATATTCCCTGGACCCAACCCTCAGCCTTCAAGTTCCTCCAGGCCTTCGCCGACGTGACGCTACCCTCCTGTGCAGGTTATGGTTGGGTGTCGCATTTACGCGTGCGTACGCGTGCCGCATAGGAATGGACGACACCGCATCATGTGACCACTGCGGCAGTGATGAAACAATTCAACATATTCTGTGCGACTGCCCACAGTACTGTTCACAGAGACAGTCACTTTGCAACGCGCTCGATAAGTTGGACGACCTCACTCTGTCGGAAGAAACAATCCTGCGCCATCGACCGGACCAAACGTCACAGAAAAAGGCTGTGCAAGCGCTACTGCGCTTTCTGCGTTCAACTGATCTCTCAGAACGCCTCTGACTGGAACGTCTTGCGTGTGCGTGCATGTGTGCGTTTTTTTTTCGTTTTCATTTTATCTCACTCTCTCTCTGTCCTCTTTCCGACCCCTATATCCCCACCCCTGTGCAGGGTAGCAAACCGGTCACTCGCGCCAGGTTAACCTCCCTGCGTTTCCTTTTCATCTATTTCTCTCTTATCGGAAGCGCAACTCAAATACACGACTGCATGTTTGCCTTCGCAAACATGCAGAAGCCGTATGAAATACGCTCTTTACGGGGCATTTTCGTTCATTCATAAGAGATTATGTGACGAAAACCAAGTGGCTCACAGAAATGACTAAAAAGAATGCACCATTTCAGTGGGCTGCAGAGTGTGATTCCGTCGTTCATCTTCTGGAACCAAGCAGATGAGTTTTTCCATCCAAGTGGTAGTCGATTATACGCATAGATGTGAAAGGGCGTTAGGAGGTAGAATATTTCTTGTATTTTTCAGAAAGCGGGACTTGCCAAGTTGCTTTGCATAAGTCAATGCGCCAAAACACTCTGCAGCAACCCGTTTCATATATGAAAGTCTATACGTGGCATAGGAAACGAAAAAAGCTATGTCCGCTCATTAACTCTTTCGTGAGCGTGGGAAAATGGTTCGGCCACATTTTGTATGTTTTAGAATTATTTTTTGTTATGAATATTATGATAGATACAGTGTAATATTATAAGTCAATATGAAGCTAAGCGATTGTACGTTTTAATGATATTACTTCCAAAAATGTATATTAAGGTATACTATACTGGAATAATAATGTAAAACTACATTTATTGAACATTGCATACAAGATTTTTAATTTTATGCCCCCAACATGGGAAAGCAAAAAAAAAGAAAAATAATGTGAGATATACAAAATATTTTTAACAGCTTTCAATATTAGAGGAAAGCTTGAATGATCTAGCTCAAAAAGCGCATGAGTTACAATTTTGTTGTTCGCTGCCTTGTGAAAACTGCATTATTCCATCAAGTTGCAGGGTTATACTTTTCCCTTTACAAATTTTGCAAACATAGCAATACAATAAACATAGCTGAGAAGAGCAATAAATTTGCTATTGACGCATAAGTATTTTCTGAAATTATACTAAATAGTAGTACAGAAAAAAAAAAGATCAGATACCAAAACGTAGCACTCAACACGGCACCGAAACATCCTAAAGCATGGCTTCACCGCACACAATGAAAATATTCTAAACTTGTAAGCTACGAAAGAAAGTCTTCACATTTCAATGTCTGACATTATCGAAACTGGTGGGAACCATATCTGAAAGCTCTAAGATGTAAAAAAAATCTTTTTCTAAGGTTGGTGTGCCGCTGGGCAAAACAGGCGTAACATGCGGCAAGGTCGGCAATTGAGCTAGTTGCTAAGGTCCCATTATGGTTAAAGCAGCGCAAAAAAAAAAAAAAACGTGCCAAGAAGGAGACACAAAGAGCGCTTACTCGCAGCTGAAAGGTTTATTAGATGTAACATGGAAAAGAAACATAGAAAGAAGTGAACTCAAACGAACTGCTCAACAAGCGGCATTTGTCCAGTCGTCAAGTTTCTTGTCCTCTAGCACTTTTTGTATTTTCTCCGCTTCATCCATCGGTAGGACTTGTTCTGAATGTACTTGTTTCGGAGAAGTGTAGTCGTGGAAGCTCGACGATGTCCGTATAGATCAGCAGGCACATGAAATTCGCCATCACTGTGGACGTGACCATTTACCAGGAACCATCATCTTTGACATAAGACTGCTTCTACAGGTTTTGCAACCACGCATACTCATTTTTGTTAACGAAAATCGTGTTTATTACGCCCGCTGTGAAAAAGATCCCAGAACGCCGATTTTCCTTGTGACACATCGCTTCACTTCGCAACACTACTCTGAGGACATGACCGGGTACCTTTCTTGGGGCTGAATATTACTCTCTACTGGCTGAAGATGGTGTCACCAAATCATCACCATATACTGTTGAGACACTAAAATTGAAGGTATAATAGTGCCAACATCCTGACGACATTTAAATCGGAGTAAAAAATCAATCTGCCAGAAAGCGTAACGCAGTGGTCAACACCTGACTACGATCCGGGCTCGTTCGATGGTTTTTATTCATCCGAACTATACTTCCATGAATTGACATCATCCGCGGAGTCACATCTGCTGAAAACAGCAGAAAGAATTGCTTGCAGACCCAACAGAATTGTACAAGGAACATTTCTGGGAGCGTCTCGCTTCCGGGTTGTCTGATATTTTCGCGAACGAACCAAGCGAACCGCTATCTTTAACTCGCTGTTAAAATCGCTGCCGCTAGGGAAAAAAAAACTGGTTATGCTGGAAACGAAACATTAGTGCTTACAGAATGTGCTAGATGGTGGCACTAAGTTATAGGAGCGCCCGTACATTTAAATTCTCGCTCGGTGCGTTCGGGTCACCGGTGAACCACGCTCTATAGGCGTGGTCACGAAAGAGTTAAATTGCCTGTAGTCCGTGAATTGTCGAAGGCTGCTATCTTCCTTAGGTGCAATAGTAATGAGCGAAGGTGATGTAGACGTCCATAGACGACTGATCTGTGAATCCATCATTTTTTTAATCTCGTTCTGAAGCCACATTTTGGCACATTCAACCAGAATATGCTCCGTTGTTTGCTTAGCTTCCCCACAGCATGTACATTTTCCTTCTTTACTGAATCCCGATTAATAACTACACGTTCCAAAGCAATCCGACCTCGCTTCAAATAGTAAAGCGCTTCCCCTTGAACTACCATAAAATTCATACCTCCTTATTTCGTTTTCCCGCTTACGTTAGTTCCTCAGAGTCGGTTTTTTTCTTTTAATCGCCGCTATCCAATAAATCCTCTCTGCCTATCTGACTTTTTGCTGAACACTCTTTGTCCATAAAGCTTTCTCTGCCAGTCGTATACTTGTCGGTGAGTTTCCTATTTCTTTTTCTCCACTGTTTGTCAACGCTCTCCCAATACAAATACCGGAAAACCATCTCGCCCATCTATTCTCTTTCCTATTCCTTGGCCTCTCTTCGAACCTCACTTTAGTCTGAGCTTCCCTCACCTCAAACGTTGTCGATCGCATATCGCCATTTATAGCCTCATTTGTCGTCTTCATGTGAGCGCCCAGTGCGAGGTGTCCCACAGTCCTTTGATTCATATCCAGTCCTGATTGTACCTCTAATTTAATTCCAACAACTGCGCTCCCAAATGTAAGACCCGGAACCATTGCACCGTTCCACTGACCTCGAAGCACCTCATACCTCTTGCACCTCCAGAACGCTCTGTATTTCATTACTGCAGCATTTCTACTTCCCTCTACTGCCGAGGCCCTTTCCTGTACCTCCATGTATCTATAACTCTCATCTACCCATACTCCGAGGTACTTGTATTCGCTTACCCTCGGTATTTCTTGGCCCTCTATAAACACCGCCCGATCGGATCACTGACTACCATCAATCCCCATTTTGATACACTTAGTAGTAGTCTTACAGGTTCACGTTCCTTTGCGCATATATCCGCCAGTCGCTGTAGTCCGCAAATAAGACAATATCATCCGCACAAAATAAACCTGGAAGCTTCTGCTCAATCATCACGCCGCCCTGTTTGCGCGACAGATTAAAACCAATGTTGCTGCCTTTTAGCGCTTTTTCCATCCTCACCATGTACAGGATGAATAACACCGGGGACAAAGGACATCCCTCTCTCAGCCCCTGGCTAATATCAATGTTCTATTTGCTACTTATTCCTTCCTATTCTACTCAAACTGTATTATATCTGTATATCTCTCTCAAAAGCCGTATAGAGTCGTCGCTTCTGCTCATTTCTTTCAATGTATCCCACAAAATTTCCTGATGGACGTTATCATGCCCCCAGTGATGTCTAGAAAAACGCCACGGGAAGCGTCCCTAGCGGCGAAACCCTCAGAAACTTTCCGTTGATTGCATGGTGGCGCCCTCTCTCAGCCTAACGGCGAAGCTCGGTGGCTATTTCGCTTGGAACTGCGTGGCCACGAGCGCCGTTTGCCTTCGTTCTATAATTGCGTAGCACTTAGTAACACATTGTGTTCATTGGCTTACTTTATTTTCCTGTATTTTGAACGTTTTGTTTGAAACGACATTGGGCCGCTTGCTATGCACCCGTTCTTGCTTGTTTCCTCAGAATTAGCCCGTGCCCTTGTAGTTTAAGTTGTATATTATCATTAAGTACTTGGAAATGCAATTCTTACTTCTCCAGGCTCACATTCTTCAGCAATATTGTTCCTCAACAAGAAAATCCTCTCCTAAATCCCAAACGCCTATCCCATCCTTGTGAACAAATAACTAACTACTACATGCCACAAGGCCGTCTACATGTCATCCGCTAATGCTTCTACCTCGTGAACACTTCGTCTACGCAGATTCTAATTAATTCGATGCAAACATGTTTTTTTTTATTTGTCATGGAAAATATTTTTCTTGGTTCGAATGTCAAATATTTTGCATGATTCGTATGTTTTACGTGGTCGTTAAACAATCTTTTCACTGAGACATTGTTCATGGCTTTGAAGACACTGCAGGATGAAAGAAATGCTGTAGTAAGATAGATATGCTGAGCATTTTATTTTGTATGTGGGTCTGGTAACCACGCGAGCTAGCCTTGGAAGTTTTCTGAAGTGTCAAAGTCTGTGCTAAAACGGAATGGCTGCAGTTCTAGCGTAGTCAAAATTGCGTTTCCCACAGAACCGCAGCTAGGTTATGACGCCTTCAGAAAATAATTTTTTTGTTTCGACCCTCTTCTTAGCATTTTCTCAATGTGTATAACTCATGTGTTGCACCAGCATGTGTCCCTGCCTTTTTATCGACCCTGTCTTGATTGTTCAGGGATGATTTAATATTTCCATTTTACTTAAAGGACATGCGACTCGAAGAATATTTAATCGCGTTGATTTCTTATTTGAGATCTCTTACTCGTTTTGGTTGAAAGAACTGCTATGGGAAAGTTTTCATGACGACGCACAAGCGACGCTTTAAAATGTCATTACTTGTTCTTTTAATCAATTTGAATGCCTGCACAAACATTTTTCTATCTCCTATAGACACTCTTCCTGGCGATCGAAACTAAAGTGTTGGGTTGCAAACAACATTCTTTCACGTTATGCGGCGCTAAAACAAAAACACGTTATACAAACATAATCAGCGTCAAATTATAAACAAACGAGCGTGAAAATAACGCGACACAACTATAAACAACCCGACGCATCGTGCAGCACATCAGCATGCTCCGGTAATCCACGCTTTTGAGCTCGTACTGCGGGTACCACAAAATATCGCTTCTATGCGTGAAAGTACGCAGCCCTTCGAGCCGATGTAATAGGATGGGAGCTTCATAGCTTCTGCTGAGCATGGTGCAATAATTACAATTTGTTTAGCGTGGATATTCAGCAGGCGGAGGAAAAGCGACAGCTGGCTTTGGGAAGCGCGGACTGCCAGGCTAATCTGCCTAGTGGCGAATGTACGCTCTCAATCTTTTCATTTTACTTACTCTTCTGGTATTGTTCGTGAACGCGCCCTTTGCATTCAGAACATGTATGTTTTTTTTCTTCCGCGCAGCGCCCATTAATTATCTCTTCATCGCTGCTTACAAAGTAGCGTGAAAAGTTCAACGGGCGGGTAGAGCTTCGAGAGTTGGCACCATGGATAACGTTTATTTTCAAGTGCTTTTTTGTAAAGATTATTTTCTCAATGTTAAAATAGCGTCCAGTGACGTATCGCTGGTAAAATGCAAAGGTCTTTGTATTTTCGCTCCTTAAGTTCCCAGTACTCTTATGCCCCTTACTTCCGGACGAGCTTTCGAAACACCTCAGAATCTCAAATACTGATGTAAAATGCGAAATTTGTCGCATTCGTTGCGTAGGGCGACTACCTGTGTAATGGTTGTTAAGGCAGGCCATCACAAAAGTATCAGCAACTACTCTCCTATCTTAGTGGTCCCCTGAGATATTGGTGGTACTTTTGCTGGCTTATTTTGCGCTTCGTGTACAGCAGACAGGCGACAGCAGAAAAATTCATCGAATTCCCAAAGCCCCAATGGCTCCAATAAACTTCTTTAAGCAGCATGCTATAGCACGCATAGTTTTGCAGGTGAAGCTTTTCGTATGTTGAGCAAGCTAGGGCAACCATGCCACATACGCGGATATTTCTTTTGTGATCTGCTACCGCTTCAATAAGAGTCAATTTTCTCTCTTAAGACGCGGCGTAATTTGACAGAATACAAATGTTAGAATACCGAAAGAAGCGAAATAACGTAAAGGGTTCAGTTTTCTTGGGCCCGACCGTGGGAGCGCACCGTAATATGTAACAGTGCAAAAAAAGTTTGGCAATTATTTGTAGTTTCCCAACAAAATCTGCTACCTATAAGACGCAAGCACATGCTACAGGGCAAGGAAACAGCTTACAGATCATTTGGAACCCACCCACAACCTCCACATTTTGGGCGCGGTGTGGTGCAATTTCACAGCGCACCGCTGTCGTGGAATTTCATGGCGCAGCCTCGTTTGTAAAACGTCATGTCATATTTAATAATTTTCTGTTAGGCGGGTGTTCGAGTCATTTTCAACCGGCGTCAAGGCTGTCGCAGAGGCCGACGCATAAGCATGTTTGAAGCTTGCTTCGCTTTCATTACTGTTTTTTAAGCTGTGCTTTTGGCGGATACCACTAACTAGCATTTCACAGTGCGCTTTTGTAATAAGTACGCAATATTCGCAATACACACAATAAAATCACCACTTCTGCTAAAAGTTAAAACGGCTCTACCTTTTATGTTACCCCTTGTGGCCTAGAATGTTAAACACCGTACACGTCACTCGAATGTGCCCAGCTACGGCAAGTTTGGTGCACGGAACACGGTGGCTTGCTTGTCATCTCTGACGAGTCCCTGCACGCGATCACGTTAAAGCGGGTAGATCTGGCGTCCTACTACTTGTTCATTACGTAAACGCCTCTCCTCGCGAAATCTTGTGACCATGATGGCAAGAAGTGAAGGGAAACAGAACACAGGCATTCTCATAAAGAATTCTATATATATACAGAGAAATGCCTTGTCAGGGCGCGTTCTCATGGAGAGCAAAAACGCAGAGTTACGTCGCGCAGTTTTCCTGGTTTTCATTGAAAGGTGTCCTTCCCGGCACCTTCGTCCCATTAGGCGAGGCCTTAATTCGTGGCCTTCAGTTTTTCGTGCATCGTGGCGTTTCGCCGACTCGCTCATTCCTCCACGCTGCTCCTTTCTTTGTCGTCTCTGTCAGGAACGCGCGAATGAAAGGGCTTGCTGGCGTAGTGGTTTATATTAGATCCGCGAATGATTTCTGTCTGATGCACGAAAGTCTGTCGGTAGTGGCATGAACTCTCTCGTTAACTATGACTGACACGCATTATGCATTGGAAAGCAGTGCAAATTGCAGCTAGGTACGTGTAACGCTGAAGTTGGGGGGTAACCTCAGCTGATGCAGCTAGTTTGAGAAGGAAGGCATTTTCAGAGAGAGAGAGAGAGATAAAAGCAAAGGAAAGGCAGGGAGGTTAACCAGGTTGTACCCGGTTTGCTACCCTACACGGGGGAGGGGGAAGGGGAGAAAAGGAATAGTGATAGCGAGGAGGAAAGAGGGAACAAGTAATACACGCACACACATCAGTGTTCACCGCATACACACAGACAGTCACAACGGAGAAATATTTAACATCAGTTCCTCTGCGAGATGTTAAAAAAGGCTTGCAAGGACTGGCTCCAAGGAATAGAGAACTTGCTGAGCGCATTGAGCTGACGGAGTTGTCATTCCGTTGAGGAGGGTGCGCATCGTGGTCATGAGAGACCTCAACACAGCGAGGACTTGTAGGTTCTTGTCGTGGCAGTCATCCGTGGACGATGACCTGCCGTCAACTCTTTATAACCTTGACTGAGTGATTTTGTTTTAGGGGCGAAGCTCCTTAAGGCGGCACCCGTTCGTCCCTCGTAGTCGTACTCCTAGTAGTCGTAGTGCGTAACCAGTCTTACGCTTTGACCTCCAAGGTGGTGCCGGTGGGAGATTTTTCCTGTGCGTTGTTGAACAATAAAAAATTCGCAGCGTGCGCGTTAACTAAAAGCCGAATTCTTCTGTCTCTCATTCCCCATTAGCAGCCATTGGCATGTTCCAGTAGGAAACGTTAGTAGAAGTAGAAGTGTAAGTGTTAGCTAAAAGCCGACTTCTTCTGTCTCTCATTCCCATTAGCAGCCATTGTTTACCTCCAAGGTAGTGCCTGGTGAGATTTCTCCTGTGCGTGATTAAACAATAAAAACTTTGTTCAAAACACCGTTGATTGATGAAATGAACCAACGAAAGACGCCAGATGTTTTGTAAAGGCAAAACGAAAGAACGCCAGATGTTTCTAAAGCAAAACGAAAAGACGCCAGCTGCTTAACGAAAGACGCCAGATGTTTTCTAAAGCAATGGTTTCCTAAACAATGAAAATTCACAGCGTACATGTAAAATTAAAGTGAGCTGCAAGTCGTCATAACTCATCGAACCTTTAGTGTAAACGCGCCCGATCTCACGTCGGTGATGATGTACTGGGCAGAATTCACGGAAGATTCACGGTTTACCGATGAACCTCCGCAGCTTCGCCCACTCATCATCATTCATTCCGTGGATATGCTGTGATTTTTTTTTTACCGTACCGCTGCATCGGATGTAACTATCATTCAAATCAACCTTGCATTTAATTGAAAAACTTAAAGTAGGAAAAGAAACATTTTAATGAAAAATGTACTTCAAAAATGAGCTAGATTGTTGGGAACTGGCAGCCAACTATATTTACTTTCCTGAAAGAATGACTGAGAACAAGTTACGACACCTAAACGATTTAATGAATCTGGAAACAAAGAAAACATAACAAATTTAAATTTCGAAAACTTGATACACAGGTCAGGCCATTTATTTTTTTACGAAAAAAATTCATTGGGTGCCTATGACACATTTTACGTTACACATAAAAAAGAGATTGGTAATTTCGTTCGAGAAAAACACGCAACTTCGATCACCTCTTCAATCCGCCATTTATATATGCGGCAGAGGTTTCTTTCTTTTTAAATTTATACTGATATCATTACAAAGTCCGCTGCCGAAACTACATACCTTAACACATAATAAGGTTATCCTTAACGCAATATCTGCTGAACGAAGGAAGAAAGAACTGCAATAAAAGCCAAACAGGGCATGAAAACTGACTGCTCTGTTTACGCTTCGAAATCAAAATTTTCGCGTTTTTTTTTTTTGCTTTATGTCTTTAAACTGCGTTAGAAGACTACGAAGAGGCCCCTGATATTATGGTTTTTCGATTATGACCACGCTTAGTGGACTGCTGATGACTGGCATCGGGCGAGCGAAATCGCTTGAATACAGGCATAGCATGCACATATAAAGCGCAAATGCGAAAAAGCGAATGTTACAGCGTAGCGACTCCACGCTTCATGTAGTGAATTATCTTTGGCGAGAGAAAGAGAGAGAACTACCGGAAGGATCCATTAGCGATATTAGTTTTTCTTCCAGCATAGATTGGCAGGATCAAGTTCGTAATTTGCAACGCCCCGCATAAAAGAATCGAATTTCAGCAACTGAGGGTACTGTGAGCGATTGAACGTACTTGATTGATTGAATTTATAGATCAGTCGGCTTTATGTATGTTAGCATAAGTCCTATGCCTACTGAGTAAATATATCCAGAGGTTTGTCTGTGTGACTGCGTTTACTGGCTAACCAGACTCAAGTGTAACAGATGTGACGTGAAACTGGCATGCCAAGTAAATGTTTGGGTGCTATCCAAGCTCAAAAGGTATTCGAAATAATCGCGTTAGGCAACCACGAGTTGATCGTCAGACGTTTCCGCGTGGTCTTATGTGCCACGAATTGAAGTTTTGTACTCGCCAGGAAGTAGGTGATGGAACAGGTGACGATGACAGATTACCTTGTTCTAAAATGAGACCTGTCGTTTCCCCTCTCGTGCATGAGGTGCAACCCTAACATATTTTTAACTTGCCATGGAAGCATGAAATTACACGTGAAAAACTCTCGTTGTAGCACTGTCCTCAGGCCGTGTGTCTGATAGCGTCCTCAGTGCAGGCGTCGCTTAGGATCACGTTCATGTGTGTCTAAAAAGAAAAAAAAAGATCCCTTTGCCTCTTTTTTTACCGCGAAAGCGTTTTATGCATGTGTCCACCAAGACTTTCATGATGTATTTTAGTCACGGAAATACGTCAGCAAAGTGAACGCCATCAGATGGCAAAGAAAAAACTATAAAAAAAAAGTTTCGTTGACAAGAGTCGAACCCACGACCTCTTGATCCGCGACGATGGCTGGCATGCGTGGAGCACACTGAGCTACCGCAAAATACGTAACGGAGGCTGCATGAACGCGCCTTTCCTCTCGCAGTGCTATTGGATGGATGGATCGATGGATGAATGCTATGAGCGTCCCCTTATATCGGAGTGGTGGCATGCGTGCCACCAGGCTCGAAAGGAACAAGCCAAAAACTTCATTGCCTCCATAATTAGCTGTGACAACGCGTCGTTGCTACGACCGTCCAATTTGGCGGGTTCCCATAGGGGAAGCGTAATTTCGTCAACGCTTTAACACAACGCGAGGTGACGGCATTAACCCAAGGCTCACTCATAGCATCCATCCATATCGGAAAATAGCTCTCCAATGCTCGCGTCGGTGTCGCACTGCGTTCCCCGCTCGCCCTGTGAGAATTCTTCCAAATATGTTATTTTTACTTGCTGGACAAGTTCAGAAAATAATAAGCGTGTGGGGTTACAACCGAAAAAGTCAGCAATATCAAGATTTTTTGTTCTGTGTCACTGCTCGATGCGTCTGCAGGACGTCAAGCAACGGGATCACTATTACGCGGGCTCTCAGCAGGATAATTCCCTTCTCATCCTGGTGTTGCATATATCTGCTCTTTTTACCATCTCCAACAGATCTTCCACGTGATGACTAAATCTGCATGAGCGCCCTTTCCTTTGTGCCTAAAAAAAGTAATTGGATTAGCGACAGAGTTCGCCGGATAGCACCAGACGAATGGTGTTCTTACAGGATGATATATTCTATTCTAACATTTACGGGAGCAAATTGGACTGATGGGTTATACTTCATGATAGTCAGCAGATCTCAACGTTAACACGTCGCTATTGTCAAGTTCTTTCTTTGCCTTTTGTGTTGGCATTGAGTGTTATTTTCATTGTAACATTTACTTTAGGTTTTTTAACATTCCTAAAGCACGCGATGACATATATGAGCATTCTTGTTATTTTAGTGCATCCAAGCAAGAAAACAGAGCTTTGGCCAAAAAAAAAAAAGAATGCTGGAGCAACTGTGCGTTCTCACTGCATGTTCGATGGAGCGTATGTTAAGATCCGCACAGCCCTCAGGTTTCATCACAAGTGGAATGCCTTGAATGCTGAGCCGCTACAATTTATCTGCCATTCTTTACGCAAAATTATATTAAATGGCTAATGAGTGAACGGGTCACTCATGTATTTTGACTGTTCTTGTGTAAGTATACGGTCGCCCGCTTCGAGTAATCGACTACTTAGATGACATCAATGATGTTATCAATAACAGATTACTTTTGGGAGCTGTATTGTAAGCGAAACGACACCTAGATACTGTGCACCACCAATAGAGTGAAGAGCCAGCTCCCAAAGTGCACCAAAGGCCATCATCTCGTGCAAGAAAAATCCAGGCCACCTTTACATCGCAGCCGCTTATTAGCATTGACGGACATCACGAGTTTACCACAGTGCCCCAACTAATTGCGCCATTTGCTGCTTGCGAGGAATTATCGTAAGACGGAATGGCAGCCCACTTCTCGTCTTGTTGCGCAATAGCTAAGTGACAAAATCTCATAGTGTCAAGCGAAGGATCAGTAAGCTTGACATGAGGCCCAGATTAGAAGTGCTTACTAGACAGCGCTTAATGAGCGTTTGTCTGCTAGTCGTACCTCGCCAACTTCTCGGGCGTTTATCGATTTCGCGTCGCTTTAAAATTGCGAACCGTCACGGACATGTCTTCGCTGTTCGGTGTTCCCGATATTAAGGACAGGGTGTTGAAAACTTCGAAATCGCACGCTGAACGATGGACGGGCGATTAAAATTTAAGCTGGTGAAGAGAACGCCTTAACATTTGATTATCAAGACCGGTCCTTTTGTTATACAGAGTAGTCCTTCCAAAGTAATAAGTTGTCTTATATGAAAGCACTGTAATAAATATACAAAATAATGTGGCATAATGGTTGCTCAATTATTTTCTGTCAAATGACGTTCGTTTTGCTCCTAGCTTCGACCTCAACGAGTGTAGGCTACAGTGTAAATGCTACGAATGTACCCTGCGTTCATGCTATCTTTTTTTTCACGCGAAGCAGCGTATGTGCAATTTTTCATCAATTATTAGTGGAAGAAATGTTAAAACAGAACTCCAATACAACTGCTATAGCTTTTGGGTGTCTTTTATTCCACGGAAGCAAATTGTTTTTTGTATACCAAGCTATGCCCTTGTTTTCCGTGGATGATATTTGTCTTTCCTTTTTTTTCAAATGTTTTCCACGTTCATCCACCAGCAACACCTATGACACCCGGGACTGCCGCTAGGCTCTAGGGATAAAAATGCAATGAAAGCCATTTCTAAAGAACAGGACATTCTTTCTTGTTTTGCCTATCTTAATGGGACTCAGCTATTCATGCGACAGTGTCACCGCACCTCAAACAACTGGCGGTGACATTTGAAAGAAGGCAGTATCGCTGGTACCCGCGAGAGATGCAAACAGGTTTCAACTTATTTTTTCTACTTTTCCTGTCAGCTTAAACAGCTTAAGAGGACAGAATAGCATTTTAATTTTTCTTCTATGAGATAGTTCGAAGCGGAAGCGGAATCCATATACTGTATTAGAAATTTGGAACGTATATTTTTTTTATTAGTGAAGTCGAGGCATAAGGTTCTCAAAATTGATACACTATTTCAACCATACAAAGAAAGAAAAATCGCACACAATTAGGTTATCGCTAGCTTTCCGAACCAGCCATAATATTGCAGTTGCAAATATTTGTATACAGTTACAATAGCCTCAGGTATAACGGGTTAATTATGACCATCTGACCTTCCTTGAGCGCCACCGAAATTGAAGTACACGGGTCCCTGTCATGTCACGTCCATCAAAATGCGGCCGTCATTACAGGAAATGAAATGAAATGGAAAGAATGGTGTGCCTTTTGACTGAAAGGACGACTCGCTCAACAAATCTAGTAATCGCCATTACGCCCATGAAACACATCATAGCACCGACAGAAGCACAAGTATCGTGTTACTTTTGACACATCATATTGCTATATCATTCATTAGCTGCGATTAGGCCTCTTTTACGAGGTGATTGAAGCCCAAATGAAATCTTCCAGTCTATAAGAGTCAAATCGAAATTTTAATCTTGAATAAAGAGGACAGTGGGCTATACTGATTTTAGTCGCAAGATAGGTTTGATGTCTTTTTGTGACGTAAGCACACTGGCAAAGCATTCTTCGTGCAGTCCGGACCATATTGTCAATAGCAAAAAAGCTCCGTTTTTCTCCGTTTCTTTCTTAGTGAAAAAAAAATGCCACATATGCCCCTTAAGAGTGAAACTCAAGGTCATGCGCCATCAATATTTCGTTTACAATAAAAGGTCAACGTTTTAAAGTATTCCATGTACCCTACTACTGAAAAGCAGTAAGCGATACCCATGTAATCGCCTCCGATGAGAACTATGTTACATCACAGCTTTCCTCCATCCCGTGGTGTTCAGCACAAATGCCAGAACTATTATCTTTAATGCCTCCCCAGCTATGCTGGGTACAGACCCTGCTTCTTACAGAATTCCATTAAAGTACAACAAACGACACCTATAGATTCTAAGTTCAACAGCTTTACTTCATTAAGCTCACAACTTCTTTATATAAATCACTCCTGCTTTTTAAGGTTTACCATGCCGAAGCGTAACCTTGAAAGTTTTTTCGAAAGGGCATTGCAGGTTAGTATCTATGGGCGTTGTTCACACCGGTGGTGGAAAAATCACGTGACTGCCTACTTGCGGCGAAACTTGTTCACATCGCCAGCGAGGGCTGCCCTTCGCCAGAGAGCGAGGGCTACCAGTCACGTCGGTTGTTTTGAAGCGAATGTCATACCTCCTTGATGGTGCAGCGTCTGTCCGCGTACGAAAAAATGTCGCACGTGGCCTTCTTCGAGCGAGTTATGACGTCATATGATGACACAGGTAAAATAAATTTGTCGAGTCATCATGACGCTATTATATGACGTCACATGATGATGTCATGAAGAGAGGTCGTCGATCGGTCAAAGGTGCGCCGACTCTGGAGGCAGGGTAACGCTGCATGAGGCACAGAAACCTTCGCTGGAGCGGCAGGCGTTTCGTACGTGTTTCGCCATGTAAGTCGAGTGTAGTGAGCGCTGCGATATCGCGGTCGTACGTGTCAAGTATGGGTCAACCACGCGTTATGGCAATGCCCTAGAAGGAGCGCACTCATGAAGTACGCGGACAAGAACAGGGAAGAGACTGCACCCATCAGCTCCGATAATCACCCACCTACAGTGAGTGGAATGGCTCCAACCTTTGAAATTTTCGTTGTTATCACAATCCTAGTCATGACGTAGAGTAAGGTTCAGCGTATTGCCAGGTCTTGTAACTGCGCCGATAACATATTGTAAGCTTCACGACTCCAAGGAGAGCATGTGAATCGATCGGATATCTACTCCACTTTTTTTCAGCTGGATAATACGGGGCATGTGTTACACGTGACTTTTGTACTATGGCGAGCCATCAGCGTCTGAGAGAAGACGACGAAGTTACGCCTGAGCTGCTCCGCACGTTCGAGCTGACTACCAGCAAATATTCCGGCAAGAGCGACAGCGTCTGTGGTCGTCGATGTCAGAGCAAGGATAAAGAAGATATATGGGAAAGCAAACGCCTCACGTCTTCCCACAGTACCATTCATGACTACGCCGCCGGCTATACATGTCGTTTTATTGAGGCATCAATCACTTTGACCTTCAGGTTCGTGGCTGCGTATACGTGGGTCAAAGCGGTGGATGCCTTAATAAAAGGTTGTTAGAACACAGGTAGCATGTTACAATGTGAATTTGAAGTCATCTGGGTACCCGCTGTCAAGATATTGAATGCTCGCCTGTGTTTAGTGGCATGAGCGTGATGCGCAGGTGTGTTAGAGGAAGAAACATTAGCATAGGCAAAGGGCGAGAGGGGAAGTGGAACATTATGGGTGGGGCCCCAAGTCCTGGGCCCCACTGGTTACGGCTGCTCACCGGATATTACCCCAAATTCCCAAGTGCACCTCCGGGTCTGAGCTGGCGAGCTGTAACTCCTGCTGCTTCATACTAACTTCAATTTTCTTGCCGAAGAATACCCCTCGATCCTTGGGCTTTTTACTACACAACCACGAGATATGATTTAATGTTGGCCTGTGTCCGTCGGAAACGGTTTTGCCGGAAACGGCAAAACGTGACACAGCAGTACGTCGGCTCCATGAAACAGCGTCAGCGCCAGGAGGCCAACTTCGACTACTCCGAGCCCGCTAGCTGGGCTCGTAGTAGTCGACGGCGACAGCAATTGAGGATCACGTAGACGGTGCTGCTGACGCGGAGGAATCGGGCAACGGGGCGACTCCGGAGGACGACGAAGCGTGCGCTGACGTGGGCGCGACGAACGTGAACGGTGAGGAGTACATGGCTGTGTACGAGGAGATCGCCGAGGTAGAGGACGAAGATTCCCAGGGGGTCAAGGAGAGTGTGATGAAGGAAATATCGAGCGCGGCGTCGAAAAGAACGCGCACGGCGCGTCCACTACAGAGGGAGTGTCAGGACACGGCACTGAAGGTGGACGAGGAGATTGCTGAGGAAATTGAGGAGAAAGGAGATGAGCACGCTGACAACTAGGTGGGCGCTGGTTTTGTGCTCGTCGATTTTCGGGACGACGAAGACGGTTTGAGGGAACTGGACGGTGCGAGGAAAGATCTTGGCGGGCGAGAGGAAAAGGATGGAAATGCGGAGAAGACGAGGAAGAAGAGGCGGAAAAGGAAGAAAAAAAACAGGAACGGGAGAAAAACGGCAGATGAATCGTCGCATGGCGACGAGGAAACCCGCGAGTATAAGGACTATGAAGAGGGCAAGTGAGTATGAACATGGCGAAAGGGAAGTAGCCGAGGTCATCGAGGAGCAGAAAGATGAGGAGATCACGGGAGGCGAAGATTGCGAGGAGAGCGACAGCGCTGGAGGCTGGGTGGCAGCAGCCGGCGGCGCGGGTGGTGACGCCGGAGAGGATGCGGCGGACGTCGACTATTACGAGGAGGGCGGAGGCACGACCCAAGACGACCTTAACGGGACGAGAAGATGAAGTGCGTGGACATCGACGATGCAAATATCGTGGATGACGTGACGATGCCGCAGGTGCTGAGGACGAGAAACCCGTCGAAGACGCTTCGGACAACAAGGCCCTGAAGTCCGCGAAGTCTCAGAAATCTGAGAACAGTGAGGGGGGGAGATCCGAGAAGCCTTATGAGGAATCCAGAAAGCCAGTGCTATAACCGTGCAAGAGACAATCTCCGTCGGAGACGGCGCTTTGGACCATAGCTGTGCCGACACCGGCGTGCGCCGAGCGGTTCAACAACGACGAGTACGAGGACGAAGAGGACAGAAACTACGTGAAGGTACAGATGTATCATATACGATTTGGTACCAACATCCGCGAGGGCCGAAGAGTGAGCGCCGGAGGCACACGCAGTCAGACCTTCTACGGGGACGTCGTGCCTCCATGGATGCCGAGGCCGCCAGCGTTCGACGACTACTACGCGGAGGTGTGGCCGCCTCCCCGACATACATGAAGGGTCGGAGCGGTTCCAACGGCAAAACGTGACACAGTAGTACGTCTACTACGACGACGGCTCCATGCAGCAGCGTCAGCGCCAGGAGCCCAACTTCGACTACTCCGAGCCCGCTAGCTGGGTCGGACCGGTGCTGCACCAGGAGAATCGGCGTCCCATCGTGCTACCACCGACAACCGGCAGAGTTGGTTTCCCCGCGCGACTGAGCAGTTACGACGTCGGACAACCTCTAAGCACGAGGGCCTTGATGAGGTCCCATGAGGAGTTGTGGACTGATGGCGCCGGCACGTGGTTGTGTGTGCCGCGAGCAGTCCGCCGTGGCCAGGGCTAGTCGTCACCGTGTCCTCCTTCTCCACTTCTACCGGAGGCGAGTGGGCAGTGTGGGACGCCGGAGCGCCGTGTGAGAGCTCGCGCTTGGCGGACAGTCACGGCCGAGACTTCCATGAAAAGAGACGTGTCTTGCGGCGTCTCCTGCTTCATCTCTGAGGGGTTCCAGGCCAGCCGCCTTCCAGAACTCCACAAGTGTAATTCAATTACCTGTTATAAGTGTGACGCAAGCACCCCGGTGACGTAATCGAAAGGAGGCCGCAGTAGTCTTGCTAGGTATGGCGCTAAGACTAGTAATCCACCTGGTACCTAGCCTTCTGTATCGTGGCACCTGAACTTCTCAAAAGAAATCAGAATAGCCCGCTCGAACAAACTACACTGCTTCCGTTTCATATAGTGACAAAGAACAAATAATTTTCGAGCTCGAAAGAAAGCACAGTGCTATGCACGAAGCCACAGAGAAAAAGAAATGTTCTATATCCCAGCTCGATCCTTTATGGCGGGACATTTTTTCATCTCCTCTTATGAAAACGCATAGGCAATTCAAAACGTTGAACATGACCAATGATTGCCCAGCTTCACTGATACAATGTACAGTGACTGCCTGCCGCTGACGGAGTGTTTCTTTTCCTTGGTCAGAGATTCTCTATTGAAGAGCGTGTCGTACTTTTTTGTTGAACCATCATATAGCTTGGCTCATATGTCCTTCAGTTGCAAAGTGTGTGAGCATGCAATTGCCCGAGAAGTTTCTCCGCAGCTCCTGCAAACTGGAGCAACCTAGCTACACTCTAAAAGCGCAGTTTTTGCTTGTCTCTCTAGTAAGAAATAGCATAGACTGCTCCTACTCAAGTGCGGTAAAAGCTGGTGGCCCCGGTATTAAAGTCCGACTTTTTCTTTTGAGTCTTGCCATGCCGGAATAGAAATGAAAGTTATACCCCAGACTCAGTTTGAGGAAATGCTTGAAGATTTCAGTGTTTTGTTATTACCTTTCTGGGTGCGACATGTGAGCATGATGCTCTCTGCTTTCGCTCTCGCTGTTGTACTGCCATTGGTTTGTTTATATCCTGATATCAATGCTAGAAGCCGCAGATTGGGCTATGGCAAGAATCTAGGAAATACAACGGCCAAAGGAAATGTTAACAGGCATGACAAAACAAAAGAAAGAAAGAAAGAAAGAAAGAAAGAAAGAAAGAAAGAAAGAAAGAAAAAGAAAGAAAGAAGAAAGAAGGAAAGAAAGAAAGAAAAAGATGGTCGCCCCTTCAGATTTTATACTACATTTGGCGAGAGGCCACGAACAGTATTTGGTGGGTTTATTCAACTTAGGCGTGTTGCGGGTTCGGGTTGGGACTGGGCTTGGTTCATATCAGACCGGTGGGGGTGAGCAACTTGAAGTACCCCAAGCATACGGCGTGTTTGAACACAAGGAAGCTTTATTGTATTGTGAAGCAATTCTATTTTATATTGGCCAATCAAGTCTATTCTATGATGTCGATATATATGGATAAAATTCTATTGTTTAGGTGACCGCCAGCCAGTGTTGACATCGTATACCTCAGCGTCCATTTGCTATATATACACGTAGTGGATCACACGCATAGGTCGGTAAAAAAATTGGAACTCACCTAGAGTGACCCCAAGCTTAAGAGCTCGGGGACACTGTTTTGGCAAATTAAAAGTTTATTTCATCATCATCATCACTCAGACTCACTTAAAGAATATGTTTTGCTCTGAGAGCTCACTTGGACTCAGACTAATCAAAATTTTACTCACTCGGACTCCAACTCACCAACATAGTACGGAGCTGGACTCGGTGAGACTCACTCGCGGCTTGGATTGAGTCTAAGTGAGCTTGAGTGAGTCGACTCATCAGCCCGTTAGCGTAAAAATAAATATCAGTTTCCCTGAAAGGGCAAACCAATGAATGATGTAGCAAGAAATTGTAATATTACACAATTATGGCAGGTAGGTAACTCTTTGGGTCCGGTATCGCGTAACTCTAAAAAAAGCGGGTGTAAGCGCATACGGCCGCTCCAGGGAGCGATGGTCTTTTCGCACAGTCCCTTCGCGGTGAGAGCGCAGAGCGTAGAAGGGTATACGAGCCGACCGCTGATGCCTGCCGAGACAGCGCACGTGCCAGCGATCGCGCCCGCGCCCTAAGAATCAAAGTTCAGAGCTGCTGCTCGAGTGAGACCTCCTCCCCGCTTCCTTTCATGATCGTTAAAGACGGCCGGGGCGTTTCCTCTCTGCTTCCGCCTTCGACGGCAGGTCTAACAAGCGGGGGGATGCTATCGCATGAGCCCTCCGGGCCACAGAGATGGGCCGGCTGGTTTGATCTCTGCTTGAGAGGCGTTCATCGCCTCCGCTCGCGCGCGTTTACCCGCGCGTAGAACATACGATGCGCGGGGGGATGTTATCAATATGGACTTTATAGGGAACATAACGACGACTGCGACGCCGATGGCAAAAACCCGTCGAGATTGTCCAAATAATGCTCGCGCAATAATTAACTCCTTCGACCATCGTGTCAATGCTCTTTAACGCCATTAATTGGTGCTCTACGATAACCCTTTTGACCGTAAGGAAGTAAGATGGCTTTTAAGGGCGCGTTTTTTTTTTGTTAGGCAATATTTATGAGAGCTAACAGACAATAACGCCAAGGAAAGTATAGGAGATGTTATTTGTAATAATTGGGATATAAATGTGAAGAAAGTAAAGTGGACGAAAAGATGACTTGCCACCGGCAGGGACCGAACTTTCGACCTTCGAATAACGCGTCCGATGCTCTACCACTGAGCTACGGAGGCGGTCATCCCCCCGTCCACTTTATAGGGTATATATGTGCACTCATATGTGCACTCAAAGTCGGGTATATATGTGCATGTATCTACTAATACGAGCTTCCATGGTTTCAATACAGTGAGGACATTTTTATGAAATGCACTACTCACGGGAGATATTTTTTTCGCGAACTTCTCGCAAAAGAGTCTGCAAGGCGAGGTCATGACACAATACGTATTGCACTAAGCATTGAGGTAGCGCAAGAACGCTTTTGCGTTGAGATCTGTGTGAATAGACTTGAGTATAAATGTAAGCCACTTTAAGGCTGATAAAGTCGACTTGCTGCGCAACCAGCAGGAAAGAAGGAGGGAGACAGGAAAGAGCGCAGACTCGACTTTACAAGTATGAACCAACTAGTCTGCATAGAAGTTCTGCTGCAAGGCTAATAATAATTCTGAAGATGAGTACATAGGACCATAGATAGAAATGAATAGTGGAGCCCACTCAGACTCACTGAATAATTAATTTGGCGCTGAGGGCTCACTCAGACTTAGATTCACCAATGTTTTCCTCAACCGGACTCACTCGGACTCAAACTCGCTAAAATTTGCCTCAAGCGGACACTTTCGCACTCAAACTCACCATATTACTCACCCGGACTCACTCAGATTCAGACTCACAGCCCGATTGGAGTCTCAGTGAATCTGAGTGAGTCGACTCATGAGTTCGCCGACCTATGCAACAAAGTTCTTAGTGTCCTTGGCTACAATGTGTTTGTCTTGTGGAAATTATCTTTCTCCAGCTACACTGTTTTGAAAACGTTGTTGCCTACAGCTGTTGCTGTTTCTGCTGTGCAAATGATCGACTTGTACATGTCTTTGGCTCACTGATAGTGATCTGAAAAATAAATCCGACAGATCCAGTGCATTCTAGGAATCGATATCATGCAAGTCGTTAAGCGAATAGCTGCGTATTTCGCAAATTGTTTCTTTAAAGGGACACTAAATGCAAATATTAAGTCGACGTTGATTGTTGAAATAGCCCTCCAGAAACCTCGTGGTGCTACTTTTATGCCAAGGAAGTGCTTATTTTGAAATAAAATCACGTTTTAGAAGTTCGCATCGCGTTAGCGCACTTCAAATCACCCGCCTGAAATCAGACTTTCATACGTCACTGCTGCCGTGCCCAACGTTGCCCGCCATTACTACGCGGCCGCCGACACTAGCAGCAGAGCGAAAGTAACGGGACCCACAGCAGCAACGACGGCGATCGAAGCCATCGAAGCTTGTCGCAAGCGCCACCATGGATGTGGACGGAGAACTTGACAACGAGACATTGGCTCGCGACGCTGGGCTCCAATTCAGCGACTTGAACCCCGATGAATGCGGTATGCTGCTGAGGGCTCGTAGTGCCGGCGTCGTTGCGTACTACGATAGCAGCCTCGGCAGCAACTCTCCCGAGCCCGAGCCCGAAAGCAGCGAGGAAACCAGCAGTGCGGTGTCGGGTGACGAAGCTGTGGTGGACCTGCGACTTTCACGACTGCGCAAAACACATGCGGCAGTACGCGATCCCGATACTACCACTGAGACGCGACCGCGTGAGCGAAGCGCAGTTCGGCGAAAACGGAACCTTTGAACCACGCGCGCCGTTCCCCATGGCAACGCCACAGAGGTTCTTTTTTCCATGAATCAAACGGAAACGAACAAACAGCATTTTATTACGTCTTTTGATGTCCGGAAGGTTCTTTTTTTATTGCTGCTAGAGTGATTACTAGTCATTTATTGTAGGTAGACTCTCATACGTCATCGGGATCACTTCGAAAATGCTCCGCTCGTGGCGCTCATTAGGTAATACATTTATCTTAATTTCTCGGTAAGCAGGGCACTGCTGTTGATAATATTGCCGTTTTAGAAGTTGTCATACATTGAGCTTTCACTCTGACATAAATTGTTATTTGCCTTTAGTGTCCCTCTAAAGGGACCCTGAAACGGTTTTTTGAAGTTTTGTCAGCGCTTAGGCAAGAGCATCCCTAAATCATTCGCACCAGAAATTAAGCGACGCACCGTATACCAAGGCCATTACGGATAATTATATATGCCCTCCTCCTCGCCCTGCCTTGCACCCAACTCACAGACACGCTGGCATCGCCGGTGATTGCAGCGCTGTCATGAGCGCAGTCGACGGTTTGAGCTTCGCCTAGTCATGGCCTCCGATATTGCGCGCTGACAGGTTGCGCGCAATCTCGGAGGCCCAGTGTGCCCGGCAGCACACCGCTCTCAGAGTGGTTAATATTTGCTCCGAAAGGTGCCCCTACACCAGCAGTCAATCTTATTTTATTCTCCTGTACGGCGACAACCTGCAAAAGCATGCGGACAAACAAAAAGAATTCGAGAACGATCACCGACAAGCGTAAACAACGGGCAATGTGGTTGTGTCTTCAGGGGTGAAGTTAGGGTCGCAGACATGTGGATCGTGGCGATGAACGGATAGCGAGAGCACGACGCTCATTGCAGCGACGAGCTGAAGGGATTCCGCTCGCCAGATGCCTCACCCACATTGCATGATATCGCAGCTACAAGTCACCAATTGCTAGATATGTGCTACACAACAAGGCTAGGGCAATTGATTTTGTCCAAGAAAAGAAACCTCGAGATAAACACTGTCGTTCAGCTCACGTCAACACAGAGCACGTTGTAACACAGGCAGACGACACTCGTTGCCCACAGGAGGTTCAGTGATGTGGACTGGACATATCCAATCAGATCAGCCGCCTGCGTGACGTCGCGCTTCCAGTGAGACACGCACTGGAAGTGGGTGGGCTTCACAGCTGAGCTGATGTGATCGGTGGCGATTCGCAGCTTTAAAGCCTTGTAATAAATTACACAGTTTACGCACATAGCTTAAATTGGTCTGTAAATGATCCTTAGGACTTGCTCTACCGGCCCAATGTGTTCGTACAAAATCGTCAAAACCGTTTCAGGGTCCCTTTAAGCGAAGCGTTACGAGAAATAGGTCTTTGCGTAAATTGTGTAGTTAGGCACATAGCGGGGACCCAACAGACACGTCGACTACATTGTCAGCTAAAGGGTAGCATATGCTTCGAAGTAATGTCGGCGTAACGACAGCCTAGGTGTCGTACTTACCGAAAAGAAGTGGATGCTACACAGCACTTATGTGCATGTCGTAAGCAGCTTTCCTTGACGTGTTCCCGAGGGTACGAGCAAGGGTGCTGACTATAGCTTGCTGAGTAATAGGAGTACTTTAGCAGAGTATTATGTTAGGCGAGTTGGGCATAACTTAGTGAAATATTCGTGGCGATAACGGAGAACCAAGGAAATCTTTGTATTTATCTTGTCTTTCCTCGGTTCTCAATTTGCGCTACGAATCTTTTGTTGACCGTAGGAGTACATACGCAATGTTTATTATATTCTTAGAACGCAGAGCCAACAGTGATATCACAATGAACGTTAGACAAGCAACCACAGCTGCTGATGGGTATCCGACAGCACTGTGGTTGCCTGGTGTTGGCAAAAATCTGCTCCTTTTACCCTCTCCAACAGATATTCCACGTGATGACTAATCTGTATGAGCGCATTTTCCCTGTTGCCTATAAAAAGTAATTAGATTAGTGAAAGAGTTCGCCGGATAGCACCAGCCAAATGGTCTTCTTACAGGATAGTACATTTTATTCTAACATTTAGGGAGCAAATTGGACTGACGGGTTGTATTCATGACAGTCAGTAGATCTCAACGTTAGCACGTCGCTATTGTCAAGTTCTTTGCGTTTTGTGTTGGCACTGAGTGTTATTGTCATTGTAGCAGTTACTTTAGATGTTTTACCATTCGTAAAGCACGCGATGACATATACGAGCATTCTTGTTATTTTAGTGCCTCCAAGCAAGAAAACAGAGCTTCCCCCCCCCAAAAAAAAAACAAGATTGCTGGAGTAACTGTGCATTCTCACTGCATGTTCGATGGAGCGTATGTTAAGGTCCGCACAACCTCAGATTTCATCCCAAGTGGTGTGTCTTGTATGCTGAGCCGCTACAATTCTTTATCTGCAATTATTTACGGAAAATTGATATTAAGTGGCTAATGAGTGAACGAGTCAATCATATGGTTTGACTATTCTTATGTAAGTATGGTCGCCCGCTTCGAGTAATCAACTACTTAGAGGACATCAATGATGTTATCGATAACAGGTGACTTTTGGGAGCTGTATTGTCAGCGAAACAACACCCAGATACTGTGCCCCACAAATACAGTGAACAGCCGCCTCGCAAACTGCACCAAAGGACATCATCTCGTGTAGGAACTATCCAGGCCACCTTAACATCACAGCCGCTTATTAGCATTGACGAACATCGAGTGTTTACCACAGTGTCCCAACTAATTGGGTCCCCTGCTACATGCGAGGAATTATCGTAAGGCGGAATGGCAGCCCACTTCTTCTCCTGTTGTGCAATAGCCAAGTGACAAAATCCCAAAGTGTCAAGGGGGGGGGGGGGTAATGTTGACATTAGGCCCAGTTTAGAAGTGCTTATTAGACAGCGCTTTAATGACCGTTTGTCTGATGGACGTACCTCGCCAACCACTCGAGCGCTTATCGATTTCGCGTCACTATAACATTTCGAACCGTCACAGACATGTCATCGCTGTTCGATGTTCCCGATATTAGGGACAGAGTGTCCAAAACTTCGAAATCGCACACTGGACGATGGACGGGCGATAAAAATTTAAGCTGGTGAAGAGAAAACCTTAACATTTGTTTATAAAGACCCGTCTTTTTGTTATACAGAGTAGTCCTTCCAAAGTGATAAGTGGTCTTATATGAAAGCACTGTAATGAATATACAAAACATGTGGCATAATGGTTGCTCAATTATTTTCTGTCAAATGACGTTCGTTTTGCTCCTGGCTTCGACCTCAACGAATGTAGGCTACAGTGTAAGTGCTACAAATGTACCCTGCGTTCATGCAAATTTCTTTTCATGCGAAGCACAGTATGTGCAATTTTTCATCAATTATTAGTGGAAGAAATGTTACAACAGAACTCCCATATAACTGCTATAGCTTTTGAGTGTCTTTTATTCCGCGGAAGCAATTGTTTTTCCCAAGCTGTGCCCTTGTTTTCCGTGGACGATATTTGTCTCCTTTTTTCAAATCTTTCCACATTCATCCACCAGCTTACCACGCAATCGCAATCACTTCAATATTGTTCAAAGAAAGGTGCAACACCTATGACACCCGGGACTGCCGCTAGGCTCTAGGGATAAAATGCAATGAAAGCCATTTCCAAAGAACAGGGGATTCTCACTCGTTTTGCCTATCTTAATGACACTCAGCCATTCGTGCGACAGTATCACCGCACGTCAAACTACTGGCGGTAACATTTGAAAGAAGGCAGTATCTCTGGTACCCGCGAGAGATGCAAAGAGGTTTCAAGTTATTTTTTTCTACTTTTTCTGTCAGCTTAAACAGCTTCAAAGGACAGAATAGTATTTTCATCTATGAGATAGTTCGAAGCGGAAGCCATATACTGTATTAGAAATTTGGAACGTATATTTTGTTCATTAGTGAAGTCGAGGCATAAGTTTCTGAAAATTCGTATACTATTTCAACTATACAAAGAAAGAAATATCGCACACAGTTAAGTTACCGCTAGTTTTCCAAACGTACCATAATATTGCAGTTGCCAATATTTGTACACAGATACAATAGCGTCAGGTATAACGGGTTAATTAGGACCGTCTGGCCTTCCTTGAGCGCCACCGAAATCGAAGTACACGGGTCCTTTTCATGTCACGCCCATCAAAATGCCGCGGTAATTACCGGAAATGAATTGAAAAGACTGGTGTGCCTTTTGACTGGAAGGACGACTTGCTCTACAAATCTAGTAATCGCCATTACGCCCATGAAGCACAGGATGGCACCGACGGAAGCACAAGAATGGTGTTTCATTTGACGCAAAGTATTGCCATATCGTTCATTAGCTGCGATTAGGCTTTTTTACGAGGTAATTCAAGCCCAAATGAAACGTTCCAATCTATAAGAAATTTTATACCCGAATAACGAGGAAAGTGGGCTATGTAGATTTTAGCCGCAACATACGTTTGACGTCCTTTTGTGACACAAGCACACTGGCAAAGAATTCTTGGAGTAGGCCGTACCATCTTGTCACTAGGCAAAAAACTGCGTTTTTTTTTTTCAGTTTCATTTCAAGGGCACTTGGCTCGTCTAGGGGAAAAAACAGCGAAGTTTACGCGCCATCAGTATTTCGTTTACAATAAAAGGCCGACAATTTAAAGTATTCGATCTACTCTACGACGGAAAAGCAGTAAGCTATACCTATGTAAGCGCCTGCGATGAGAACTCCGTTCTAACATCACAGCTTTTTTCGACGCCACGGTGTTCAGCACAAATGCCAGAACTATTATCTTTAATGCCTCCAGAGCTATGCTGGATACACACCCTGTTTCTTACAGAATTACAGTAAGGTACAACAAAGGACACCTACAGATTTCAAGTGCAACATCTTTACTTCATTAAGCTCACAACTTCTTTATATAAATCACTCCTGCTTTCTAAGGTTTACCATGCCGAAGCGTAACCTTGAAAGTTTTCTTAAATGTGGATTGCAGGTTACTATCAATGGGCGTTGTTCATACGGGCGTTGTTCATATGGGCTTTGTTCATGTGCCCTCCGAGCCACAGAGATTGATCGGCTCGTTTGACCTCTGCTTCAGCGCCGTTCATCGCCCCCACTCGCGCGCGTTTACGCGCGGGTAGAACATACGATGCGCGGGAGGATGTTATCAATGTGGACTTTATATAGAACATAACGGCGGCTGCGGCGCCGACGGCAAAACCCCGTTGAGAGTGTCCAAATAATGCTTTCGCAATAATTAGCTTCTTCGATCATGGTGTCAATGGTCTTTAACGCCAATATATGGTGCTCTACGATACCCCTTTTGACCGTGTATCTACTAGTATGAATTTCCGTGGTTTTAATCCAGTGAGGACATTTTTATAAAATGCACGACTCACGGCATATATTTGTATTGCCAACTTCCGTAAAAGAGTCTGCAAGGCGAGGTCATGCCCCCCCCCCCTTCCCTTCCCAACTCACGCCTCCGCACAATAAGTATGAGGTAGCGCATGAATATTTTTGCGTTGAGATGTGTGCCAATAGACTTGAGTATAAATGTAAGTCAATTTAAGGCTGATAATAATTCTGAAGATGAGTACATAGGACCATACATCAGCAATAAATGGTGGAGCCCACTCAGACTCACTCAATAATTTATTTTGAGGTTAGGGCTCACTCAGACACAGATTCACCAATGTTTTCCTCAAACGGACTCACTTGGACTCACACTCGCTAAAATTTGCCTCAAACCGGACACTCTCGCACTCAAACTCACCAAAATATTACTCACCCGGACTTACTCAGATTCAGACTCACGCAAGGTGTGTGACCGGGCTAGTTGGTATTCCATAGTGACGTGAACAGCGCGTGAAACACACAAGGGCGAGTAACCGACGAGGACTAGCGCTGTCCTCGTCGGTTACTCGTCCTTCTGCGTTTCACGCGCTGTTCACGTCAGACTCACGGCCCGATCAGAGTCTGAGTGAATCTGAGTGAGTCGACTCATTAGTTTGCCGACCTATGCAACAAAGTTCTTAGTGTCCTTGGCTACAATGTGCTTGTCTTGTGGGCATTACGTTTCTCCATCGACGCTGTTTTGAAAACGTTGTTGCCTACACCTGTTGCTGTTTCTGCTGTGCAAATTCTCGACTTGTACGTGTCTTTCGCTGACACATAGTGATCTGAAAAATAAATCCGACAGATCCAGCGAATTCTAGGAACCTATTTCATGCAAAGCGTTAAGCGAATAGCTGCGTATTCCGCAAATTGTGGCGTGAAGCGAAGCGTTACGAGAAGTGGATCAAGGTCCTGGGGCGTAGCCTGAAATTTTTTCGGGGGGGGGGGGGGGAGGTTCCACCATACTTTTTGTATGTTCGTGCGTGCGTTTGTATGTGTGCGTGTATATACACGCAAGCAAAACTGAAAAATTTCGAGGGGGGGGGTTGCACTCCCCAACCCCCCCCCCCTTGGCTACGCCCCTGTCGAGGCCTTTGCGTAAATTGTGTAGTTTGGCACATAGCGTGGGCCTAGCAGACACGTGGACTACATTGTCGCCTACGGGGTAGCATATGATTCGGTGTAATGTCGGCCTAACGACAGCACAGGCGTCATACTTAGCGAAAAGAAGTTGATGCTACACGACACTGCTGTGCATGTCGTAAGCCGCTTTCCTTGACGTATTCCTGAGGGGACGAGCAACGTTGCTGACTATAGCATGCTGAGTAATAGGAGTACTTGAGCAGGATATTATGTTGGGCTAGTTGGGCATAGCTTAACGAAATATTCGGGCGAAAACGGAAAATCATGGTGCACAATTTGCGCTACAAATGTTTTGTTGACCGTAGCAGTACATACGTAATGTTTATTGCATTATCAGAGCGCATAGGTAACCCTGATATCGCAATGGACGGTAGACAAGCAACCACAGCTGCTGATGGGTATCCGACAGCGCAAGTTTTCACGGATTGCAGTCATTTACGGTCCGTACCGCGCGGTTGCTGGCTGAGGACCGTTTTAGAACGTTTTTTTTTTTTTTTACGTGTCTGCTACATTCATATGTGTGGTACGTTTAAAAGGCCAACTACAAGAAACAATTTCTTTTTCTCGTCTAAACCGTGAAAAGTGCATTGTGTAATTACCCGCCGTATTAGCTTTGAAGTGCTAAACTAGAGGGCGCGGGTTCGGTTCCCAGCCAGAGCGGTTTCATTTCGATGGGGACGAAAGAGAAAGGATACCACTGTGCTTAAGCTTCGGTGCACGTTCAAAAACAGCAGACGGTCGAAATGCATTCGGAGTCCCTCGCTACGGTTTCCCATATATTGTGCTTTTGGTATGTAAAACCACATGAATGACTAATATTATTGTCTTACAAAACTTTTACTGAACACCAACAGACGGGGTACGAGACCTTTTTAGCATTGAACTATATTGTAGTAATTACGATATCAGCGTGAGGAAATGAAAGTGGACGAAACGGCAACTTGTCCCGGCAGGGAACGAACCTGCAACCTTCGCATAACGCGCACGATGCTCTACCAATTGAGCTACAGCGGCCTTCGTCTTTCGTCCACTTTAGCCACTCGAACATAGAACATACAACGCGCGGGGCAGTGTTATCGATTTGGACTTCATACGGAATATGACGGCGGCACACACAGCGACGGGAAAAATGCGCCTAAAGTGTCCATATGAATGCTAATGCAATAACAGATATATAAAAGCGGTGAAAGCGCGTTTGGTTAGCTCAGCATTGCTTCGCGTTTAATTCACGATTCATATCAGCGAGCTTCTTCAGCCATCTATGTGCTGTCGTGGACATAAAGAATCTGCATAATTGAGTTTCTATGGTGAAGCTGTTTGCCGCTCACCCACGCGTTCCCAAGGGAAAAGGAGGAAGATTTGGCCCATATAGGTGCATATGTACACACCTTATGTAGACACTATGGACAAAAAGAATAGAGACAGGAAAATAGAGGCGGTGCAGCTGACTGCGCTTACCTCCCCTTAAGTTTGAGGAAGCAGCAGCAATTAACCGCGCGCGTTTCCCTCCTGTATTCCCCTTGGATTCCGTTATCTTCGGTGCGGGCGCACGACATACTGGACTCTCCAGTGGCAAACACAAGCTTGTATTGTAAACATTACCTATGTACTTTATGTTTATGGACCCTATGTACTCCAAGAGCTAAGGAGTAGCCGGCGCCTTATTTGTCCGCGAACATCTTCTTACATCATGTCAATAAAAAAAAAAAAAGCTGGCCTATCTGTGCGTGCAAGCGCAAGCGACAATCTCAATCCAATCATCTAGTAGATATAACTGAACGGAAGGCTGCGAAATCTCAAGCAAAAAGCAAACCTAATGCTGAAACCCCGGTCCAGAGGGAGATCAAATTAGCACGTTATAAAGAAGTCTACCAACCGCGGGAGCGTGCCAGGATCGAAGCTATTTCAGCCACCGCCATTGTCCAGCAACACGAACAACAATAAGGAGAAGAAGAAGCCTAACTTTAATTAACCACTGTGTGCATCGTATTTGCGAAACCAAGCAAAGCATACCTTTCGCCCGTTGTAACTGGTTTAGAGGAGTACAGCCTCAGCCATTTTTTGTCTGTCTCTCTGACGCTATAGCCATAGAAAAGCCTCGCCATCTTCACGCATTGAAGAGGCGGTGGTCATAGCCTAGTTTTTTAGCTTACTACCAAATATCTATTAACGTAAAAGGAACTCCCATTTTCGGGGCCGGTCATTTGAAACGATCTTTCCGGATTTCGGCCTGCTTCCACCAGTGAGCGCAATGTGAATATAAATAAACAAGCATTTTCGGGAGGCAATGAATTTTTGGACAGCTTTACGATCACAAAGATTGAAACTTTTTTTTTTCAGTCAAATTTTTCAAGATTCCCATGCCGCCATTCTACTTCCCGTGGCATCTGCCTGCAGTAAACCTAGATATTATGGCGTACGAAATGGATCAGACGTACTGCTATAACTTAGGCACTCTGTTATGCTATATTTGTTTATTTTGCCATCTTGCAAACGATCTTTCCTCGATTCACCTTCCGAGACCTTTTGCTGCGCTTGATAAAAGTTAGTTTTTTTTTTTTGTCCAAATGATCACTTTTGTAGAAGTACCGCCTGCAGAGAGAGATAAGGTTCTCTCTGTAAGTTGTCCGGTGTTGATCTTTCATGTTTTTTTTTTTGATAAGCGCATTTTCGGCCGACAAGCACTAACTTGAAAAGACTCGGCTTTCTTCTGAAATCAATTGAAGACGCTCAGCGCTAAATCTCACTGAAAAATCATTATTTTGCTTTTGCCTTGAGTGCATGATTTGCCTGGGCTTCTGAGCAATTTTTATAAATTCTGCACTTGATTTCATTGTTCATTTTTTGGCCAGCATCATTTTTACCGTTTCAAGTCCGTGTGAAAGCTCACCTGCTTGGATTCGATCTTGAAGTGCCACTTTACGAACAAGTATATTCTCAGATTTCCTAGGCCTGTGGGTGTAGTTTCATATATAGCCAAAAAGTTGTCCTTGCTGAAAATGATGTTTTCTTATCATCTACCTTTTCAAGCTAGCAAACTCCGCAGCGTCCTAAATATAGTCTGCGAGTTCAACAATACAGAAAACTTCGCTGTTATTTAGTGGATAGGCATCAGTAACTCAGTGTTTCAGAACACCGAATATTCACTTGGAATGACTAGTTTTCCCAAAGAATACGGCATGCAGCGAATATTGTTAATATGGCGTATGCACGCCTAGGTTGATCCGGAATGTTCCAAGCCCTTCCCCGCGGTTTCATTCGTCGTAATTTAAGTGTCCGAGCACCGGCCTCGAGAAGTAAATACTGATGATATTTCTGTTTTTAAATTGTACGCACGCATCACATATGTGATTAGATCAAAACCAATGCTCTTGTTTCAAAGTTCTAATATGGATACATTGATCTGGGCAGGTGCGATTTCGAAAACATGTACAGGCTGTTTCATACTTAGGGGAAATCTCGGAGCGCGTGGCATCGTGATGCGGCCAGCGCTGCAACCACACGCCGTCAGCAGCTCGCGCTTGCGCAGATGTACAACTCTACACCCTTGAAGCGTCTGCGCACGCGCGAGCTCCTGCCGGCGCGCGATTGCCGCGCTAGTCGCATCGCGATGCCAGGCGCTCCGAGATTTCCCCTAAGTATGAAACAGCCTGTACATAACTTGCCACGCAAGGGTCATGTTGGAAAGCTCATCTCACCAAAACACTTGCAATTGAATACTCTGTTCAATTGCAAGTTAATAAAACGAAAACTTTGTATGCACTGATTTCATACCAACTCGCAACATGCTTGAGATATCACGTCAACCAAAATGAAGAAAAACATACAATAAATTGAAAGTAATCAGGGTCTGCAGGTTTACTGCTTAACCAGGATACTATCTTGAGGCGTGCATGTTCGTAGTGGGGGCTCCGGAATAATTTTTACTACCTGAGGTCCTTCTGCATCTAAGTGCACCGGCGTTCTTGCATTTTGCCCTCATCGAAACTCGGCCTTCATGGCCTCGTATCGATGCTGTGCTGACCTTTCTCCCGGAGGAGGTGAGATGAGTGAAAATGTACGGCCCATATCCTCCGCCAAAATGGTCATACATTCAAGCTGTCTATGTGCGATGATCCCCTTCGCGGCATTCCTTGCAGTGGCCCTTGCTGCGCTCAGCAGTGGCTACAACTCTTTGTTACCGTGTTTTCTCGGCTTCGCAAGCTCACAGTTCGTAGTCGGTGGCTCTCCGCTGGCGCTTGGCCTTCGCTTCGCGATCTCACAACGCTGCGTCTTCGGCACGAGGACGTCTATACGCGTCATTTTATACGATTAGATATCGAGAACACGTGAGGTCGTGAATCCGCCGATGTATTTCAAGTACGCGCGTTTACACGTGATTGGTCGAAGCCAGATCACAGGACCTGCCGGCTAAGCCAATGGCACATACCCGCTAGGTGTTTTCGGCGGACGCCCACTGCTACAACGACGCAAGGTACACAAGGCAGCCTCACAGTAAAAAAAAAGGGGGGGGGGGTCAAAGAAGGTGCTTGAATCACAGTCTCAGTCCATGGCCTAATTGGGTTCAGCTCACAGAGTATGTGTCTCTATCCGCCATTGGCAAGTCCTGTTCATCTTGCCCTTAGTCACTTTCCTTTACTTCAACCAACTTTACTTCAATCAACTGCGCTTTCTCCCGCTCACTTGAACACACGATGCACAAACCTACTCATACTCACACACGCATTTCCTGCGCCGCACGCTTCTGGACTCAGGCGGTTTCCAATGAGGATCCTGAAGCCGTGTAAGAAAAAAAACATAGCCACGTCTTGAAGAACGGGCGTCTCGGTTATTTAGGCGTTTGCCCCTTTTTTATTACTTTGCTTGTCTTTATATTATACTATCATCTGTAACTTAGGTCGGCCAGGTCAGTGAGGACACATTGTGGACGAAAACGGAAATACAGCGGCCTCCGAATACAATAGGAAGTTCACAACACTAGAACCCACTTCTTGTTTTCGTTTCTTTCGCTATAGCCACACACTTACATCAACAGGAAGCCGACGCGAGAGGTTTCAAATACGAAGTGTAACGGTCGCGGTTCTGCGCACAGAGACAAGACCAACGTACTCCAGTCCTGCTTTCGTGTGTTTGTACTTGGTCATAGATGGTTCGACATTGTTGACGCATTTTGATTCTTCTATATTGAAATCTATCTTATATATTTTCTTTCTAATGGGGCCGGAGTTCAAAGGCTAAAAGGAAATGTATACCTTGAGGGCCTCTAAGGAGCACGAAAGCCTCGGGGCAAACATGATTTCTTCTGCTGAAATCATGTCATCGTTATTTGCCTTAACAATGCAAAGAGTAGGCCCCTTGAAAAGACTCCACTTTCCCTTGTGGGAACCTGGCCTAAATTTTGTGGCAGCGTTGGTTACGAAACGCTTGTCGACTGATGATGTAAATACAAACAGGCAGCCTCTGCATAAACATACATAACAATGCTAATAGATGTACTTAAAATAGCACGTTAGTAGCAGAACATCCAGCCATAAGTTAGACGATATGTTGACCAGTACATTTTTGTTGAGATGCTTCGTAAGAGATATAACGTGTTATTGATCGTAGTAGCAAAATCTTTATAATCATGGCGCCCGTACTAACAAGACAGCACATTCATATGTGGTGTCTTAACTATCATTCCAAAAGTTGAAAAGAATGCGATATTTATATGTCAATTGAACAACGAATCGCATTCCGCGAAAACACCCGTGTATTCTTTTCTGCGGCCCACAATTTATTAATTTTTAGCTATCGATTACGGCATTTGTGGTATATACATCTGAAAACATTTTAAAACAAGTAAGTAAAGCTCACTCTAACTTTTTTACGGTGACCAGTCTTCTTTAGTTCGTTTTCTTCCTTTACAAAATAAAAGAAAACGCGCAAAGTATAAATAATACTCAGCCCGCGGCCCACCTACACGATTCAATGGTATTGCGGCCAACAACGTCGTGATTTCTGGTCACATATATAACTCCTGAGGTGCTAAATCTTGCATGTTACTCTGTGTAGAGTCGACTGCTATACCCGCATTCCAAAATCCATGTTTGCGTGAAAAGGCAGATTGACAGCATGCGTTGTGATTTTGCATCAATTATAGATTCAATCAGATTATCTCCAGTGTCACAAACGACCTTGCTCTTTACTCGAGGCTTGCTACTAGCTGGAATTAGATGACTACATCACCGTAAATCGAATTCCAAAATGTTTCAAGCGCCGCGGTTACGCATTGAAAACGTACAGATCGTGTGCAAAACATATTACAGAAAAGCATCCCTGCTGCCCACGAACGGGAGTTCACGACTCGTTAAACCGTCGCACTTAGTAATATTTCCGCTGCTTGGTTCAAAACCACTGTCTTTAAATTTCTGCTCTGTTTTAGGTTAAACGAAGCACTTTTGCAAAGAAAGTGATTGAAAGAGTTTTATGGACGCATGTATATAAAATTTCACTGCATACAGTGACGCAGACAATGATCTTAGCATAAAAGATAAAACAGTTATCTAGCAATAATACTGTAGCAATATACCTGCATAACGCGGGTTACGAACCGTGTCTTTTATAAGTCGATTTATATTGTCAATATGGTCAATTATCTTTAGATGCATTTAAGGCTGCTAAGCATGCAAGGGAGGCCATACAGAAAGACAAGTGGTTGGCCGAGTTTTGTGGTCAATATCACTGCACGTATTTGAGACGCTCAAAACTTCGTTGTCCCAGGGTTGTGACGCTTTCAAGAGCCACTGATCCCGTGGGAGGTTGGCCTGCGTCCGTGCCTTCAAGCTTTTCACGCATACTGTCTCGACAAGGACGAAATCTTGAAAATTCTTGCGACTTAAGTTTTGCTTATCGAGTTCACATATGGGAGTCGTTTTAAAGGAGGCTGCCTTCGTACATTTCTGGAACGGGAGGCTACAACGCTCCCCTTTATATAGTATCTACCCAAATAACCCTTAAGGGAAAATTTTTCACATTGAGTTCGGGCCGAGCTCGGGTCTGGGAGTGGCACACCCGACTGGTGGTCAGTATCAGTTCTGCCGTGCAGTGCCTTGTTGTTTGTTTTCCTATGTTCTATTGTATTACAAAAGCTAAATTATATACTTCTCGCCTGATTGTCAAAAATGCATCTTAACAGCAGAATCACTGAAAAAGTTTCCTCCTTTCAAATTCCTTTACTGTTATCTTTTCCTTAAGCACTGATCTCTTAAAATGTTTCTAGCTTTGAGCCTGATATCATATCCTCTTTCTATTTTCTTTATCTACTGTCTGTCTATTATATATGCCTATTGTCTTTTTCTATTTTTGTCTTTCGATTTTCTTAGCCTTTTTTTCATTCAAGCCGCCGAGCTCCATTTCAGTTGACAGTCGGCGTTTGTGTTTTCTTGTGTACGTGTTTGCACGCCTGCCCTCTTTTATCGTGAATGCTACAGCAACGGCTACCAGATTAGCAGCTAACTCGTTTGGGATCTAATATGGTGCTGCCCTACAACTCGCAGGCGTAATGGAACACGGCCGATCCTGATCCTGCGAGCGAAGCGACCTTCGTGCTGTCTCTCCTTTCAACGCAAACTAATTAGTGAGAGCAGAGCGCGTACTAAGGCATGGGCCATCTGTTGATCCCTGTCTAGATAGCACATGCTCGACGGTATGCGACCATGCCTGTTCGATCAAAGCTCACAGTTCCCGCCGAAGCGACGTAGCTCCCGCTCCGGCATCCCTCCATGCGTCTTCGCGCGACGGAGAAGGCCGGCAAGTTTTTGCTGAAGCCGCGACTGGTGGCACCCATCACACGCTTTAACTCGCACATGCAAGTTGACAGAACATACTCCGTACAGGACCATGTTGTTGATGTGGGCTTTATAGACGTCAGACTCTACCCAGGTGGCGCTGCGAAAAACACCGCCACCAGCGCCCTCAGCGCAGTGCTGGCGATAACTGGGTAGTACACAAAGAGAGCCGTCCGCCAATCCACGCTTGAAAAAAGTAGGAAGCTCATCAAAGCGAACTGCGGGTACAATGCAAAAGAAGTTTCAGTTGTTTCGGCATGCTGCAACTCGCAAGTACAAGCGAGCATCGCACGACATCGAGTTCGAAGGAAGCCTTCCAACGTCCGTTCACTAGAGCCTAAATGCGTTCAATTCATGTAGATACGTAATGCCAAAGCGATGAAGTACATACACGATCAATTTACTTAGCTATGTATCTTACGATCAGTTGCTCAAAGTTTGCTCTGACAGAGACGAATGGCCCCGGCGATTGTTTTCCTTTTCACTTGCATTCTGCCGTCATCTCTCGCTTCCTGTACATAGGACCGTTTTATTACGCATCCTCAAATGGCCTCTTGATGGTTGTCTTCGGTTGTATATACTGCAAATGGGGACACGTGCGTCTCCACTTTCGCAGGGCACAACCAAAGGCAAAGCCGTGGTCTCCGAGATAGCTACGGCACTCGCGGAAGCCGCGGGCAAAAACCAAGAGGTGGTCACGCCTAACATTTTGTGATTTACTTGCACGACGCACGCGTTACCTAGTTAGAACCGGAACTCTGAGCCTTCAAAACGTACGTGCGCGAGGCTGTGTGGTGAAGTATCACGCGTCTACTATCCGCCTCTAGCAGCTGACTCCGTGTTACACGGCACACACCGCGCTCACAGCCTCTGATGAGCTTCATAGCCATGGTTACCAGGGTTCCCCATCAGGGCTACGCAAAACAACTGCAGAGCACACTTTTTCATTAGCACACTTTTTCATGCGACCGGCTGTGGAGAACGCGCGAATATGCGCGTTCTCCACAGCAGGTCTATACTTACCCGACACGCTCGATCTCCCGCATCCCTTCCCCCTGTACAGGGTAGCATACCGGTTATGCCAAACTGGTTAACATCCCTGTCTTTCCTCTCTCCCGTTTTCCTTCCTTCCTTCGCAACGGCCCGTATCCGGCGCTGTGGCCTTTCTGCGTCGTACAACTATGGAAATCGGTAAAACTAATCGTTGTTATTCAGTCCTTCACGTCCATGGCAATTCAAAACGCAACAGTAGCGTCGACTGCGGCGTTTCTTCGTAGCGTGCGGAGCGCTCTCATCTGCTGTTGTTTTCGCCGTCGATCCAGCAAGCACTTCGTGGCGGTTCGGTGGCACGTCCGAGAAACGGAGAGAAATTTACAGCTCATTTTCTTAGTGTTAAATGCGCAAACAGGCCCAATATTGAGCTCACTCGTTGTTTGCACTCGCTTGTTGGACCTGGTCTCACAGCAGACTGTGCGAGGGAGTCGGTCTTTGTACTACCCAATACTGCTCGGACAGGTGGCGCCACGCGTCTTGCAAAATCCAGAGTCTGATCTCCATACAGAACATGACGGCGGTGGCAGAAATGCGCCTCGAGTGTATATAACTGCTATCGCAATAAAATTCATTCTGTATACCTGGACTTCAATCCACGACGCCTTTCCAGGATGATGGCTCTAGTATCGCCAAGTGTGTATGAGTTGTGGACGTGTTCTCCTACAGTTAGCAATTTTCACACCTCCCCGTTAGTTAAGATTATAGAACTACCATCTTGAAAAGAGCAGCACCACGCCGATCTTTTCTTTTTTTTTTTACTGGGAAGCTTTCCTTCTGCAATATATTGAGAAAACAGCGCGTCATGTCTGCTGATACTCCTACGTGATTTCACAGCAGATGTCTGCTGTGTAAATCACGCACTTAATTTGTGCGGCGAGCGCCTTGCCCTATATTCGAATCTATGTCCCAAATAAATTTCTCTTGACAATAACCTTTGGAATTGTCGGCTGGCATGCACGTATATGAAGATGTTTAGAAAGATATCTTAACAAAATGTACTTTCCAAGGCTGTAACAATTAAGACCGTGTCTTTCTTCTCACCACTGAAAGCACCGGCTAACGAAATAGGTTAACGCGTTTCTTTCATTTTCAGCGTAAATCGGCATCCTGACCCCCAGCACTTCAGCCAAGATCGTATCGTTTGCTGAGAGTTTTACGTCTTGCGCCATCTGTTCCCTTCCGCCATAACATACTAAACTGCGGTGTCACCTGGTTGTCTCGAGGCAATACAAATGAGATAAGCTGCGCTTACTGTGGTCGGAAATCCCTCGTCTAAGGTTCAAGAAAAGCCTCCCTCCGCGCCTTTTGTAGCAAGCTTCGGCAAAGACGATGTGGAGGTAAACCCGAACATTAAAACGACTGTCCTCGCTACGCTTTGCTCACTGCGCGCCGCTGTGTCTAGAACAGTGAAATTTAGTGCTGTGTTTCCTTCGTGGGCGCATGGGGACTGCTATTATTGCAGCGCGAAGAGAGCACCTCGAAATGCGAAGCACACCGCGGAGAGAAAGGTGGAGGGAGAAGTGTGTTAAATGTGGCCAAATGAACCCAGTTCTTTCCCCAAACTCAGGAAATGGCAAATAGGGCAAATAGGGCAAATAAGATAAAGAACTGAGAATGAAGGCTTTTTTCCTTTTCTAATGCACCGTGTTCATTGTGGGCCAGCAAGCTGTTATTGAGCTATACTTTTGTCTTAGACTTTCAAACAACGGCAATGTTTGACCATTGGGTGCGCATACCCAACTTGCTACAATAGTATTAAACACTTCAAAAAAAACCGTCATATTCTGTCTGCAGAAGAGCATAAAAATCAAGCTACGTGTATTCGCATCAAAACGAAATCACGAAGAAAGGCTCCATCTTTCTTTGTGATTTTCTTGTGCTGGTTATTATGTATTTTTTAGCGAGCACTTTTCTGCCTTTCCATAATTAACTTTGATTTTGAGAAGACGGCAAACAAGTTTTTTTGTTACGGCGCCACATGTTCTGCTATAGTTAGCAAGATGTACTTGATTAGGTCCTCGTTTAAGGACATGTTATGGGTGCATTCTGGACCACATTTGTACCATGAATTGAAGCAGCGCACGGGCAAAAACCTTACGTGCCCTCATCTTGAGGCCCAAATATACAATTCGCATTATTTTGCCCATATTCTAGAGTGCCTCGTTGTGCAAATTACAGATATCACGCAAGAACACCAGCCGAAAGGCATCACTGTTTTGATGCCAACAAAACTTCCTATAGGAGTAAATCATGAAAACCACTAGGGGCTTTAGTGTTCACAGCTTTCGTTGGTATAAAGAGAATCATTCGTCTTGACATAGTCGGTCTGTACAGGAAGCTCTCATCGCTCGTCTCTGCAGTGACCATCACGCTATTATTTTCTTTTTTTTTTCTATTAAGCTCTCTCTGGCAGCACTTTCAGTTCGTTCTTGGCGAGTCAAATCATTGTGCGGAATCCTGCAAGTGCTCTATGCCAGCTGCCCAGTGTCCCTTAGGCGATGCCCTTAACAAAGACAAATACGCTTCGCTCGACAGAATAGTCGGGACAAGAAAGTTTCAGGCAGGCGCAAACATCAATCTGCCAGCTTATCTCCGCGCTGTTCCCGTTCTTCAAGTCTTCAGCTGCCTCGGTGGCACTTCGCTCTTGTGTGTCTGGCAATGCTTACCGATCTCTGATCGATGCAACGCCGAGCGTGCGTTGGCTCCTCAGGGAAACAGAGGGGAGAAGGTAAAAAGTAACACAAGAGTAGCGGTATTATTGCGCCTCACCGTTACAACAGGCTCAGAGAGAAAGGTGAAATGAAAGAACCGATCGTGGGTATACGAACACGAAACCAGAGAAACCTAGCTTTGCTTTTTTTTTCTTCGGTTCATCGCCTTACGCTTGGCGGTATCGCCCTGCCACAGAGCGGACTTGTAGCACTCTGCAGTCAGCGTGGCCTGTCGTTCCCAGTTTTGTTGCTATGAAGTCGCCACAGTACGCAGGCTCAGGTCGTTTCTGCTGTGACTATGTTTAGTTGCTGTGGACCTGCCAGCGTAGAAGAGGAAGTACGAAGCTCGCTGTTGATAAGGACAAATTGGAGCCCAACGCAACGCAACTAATCTTCGCCTGTCTTCTTGCTGCCACACCAAGGTGGTCTAGTGGTAAGGCGCTCGACTGCTGACCCGAAGGTCGCGGGATCGAATCCCGTCCGTGGCGGCTGCATTTTTGATGGAGGCGAAAAAGTTTGAGGCCCGTGTACTTAGATTTAGGTGCGCGGTAAAGAACCCCTGGTGGTCGAAATTTCCGGCGCCCTCCACTACGGCGTCTCTCATAATCATATGGTGGTTTTGGGACGTTAAACCCCAAATATTATTATTAGTCTTCTCGCTCTCCGCGCTACCTTTGTCGCTGATATCAGCACATCAATCATTTTGCCTTCATACGACATATTTTGGCATTAGACGACACTAGGCAACGGAAAATTTCCTTCTATTTGTTAATACTGATGAGTCGTCAGGAGGGATGTATATGAAAGGCATGCGGAGTATCGGTCACAGTTTGCGTTGTGGGACGCTCGCAGGCGAGGATTGATTCACCCGAAAGCCGTGAATCCCAAACGATAACTGTCTTTTATTTCCTCTTCTCTCGGAGAGGTAGGGATGCCGGAGCGCCGATGGGCCACAAGAGAAGGATGCGTACGCGCGGGCAGGCTCCGGTTACCGCGGAGCCTGCCGGGGCGCAGCCACGTAATCTAAACACACGTCTAAACAGCGTAATCTAAACAGCGTCAACGTCAAATAAAGCCCATCGTTCGCTTGAAATCTACGGTCCAGCCTGAAGTGCACCTGCCACAAGCAGCAGTTCTTTTAAAAACATGCACTTCTCAAACATTGGTACGCATCCGTACTGCCTAGAATGAACCGCCAATTAAGCGAGTGTTACTCATACCCGTAACGTTACTCTTTATTACCTTAGGCGTATCGCAAGAAAAGTTGCAGATGAAACTCAGTTTAACAAAGTGATGACGGCGCTCGAATAATTTCGTTAAATATTAAAGTTCGTCGAATCGAGAAGCGAATATATCGGTCCTTCGAAAATTGTAGCGCGGCGACACGTAAAAGCTACCGCGTTACTGTATTTGCCGCTAACCCACGCCTGACGAAGAACCTACTGACACTCTTTTGTGTCTTGTTGTGAGCTTCCTTCCCCCGACTGTTACTACGCGACCTCTGATTTTTGTACGTCTATCCCGTATTTTATTTTATCGAAAATAAACATTTATTTATTGACTGATTGCAATATTTAGTCCTTAATCTCGTCAGGCAAGGGCTTTGAGAGGGGCGGAGCAATTCCATAGGCAGGAATTTGTTTCGGGGGGGGGGGGGGGGGAGACGTTCTTTATGCAACGTGGGTCAGGGGCAGGTAAGTGTGGTCTAATTCCATTGTATGCTCTGTATCCCACGTCACAAAAAATTTCGCCAGGGAGGGAGGGGACACGGGTTCGGTGTGTCACTCCCGGCTACGCCACCGGGGCGGAACTGTACATGGAATTATCGAGAAACATAACACTCCTTTTGTAAATTATTTCACGCGTTTGTGGATATCTTTTTAATTCGATAAACTTACTATTTATGCCAGGTTATGGGTGCAGTGTCAACCGGCTCATTATTAATTTTCGTTTGAATGTCGCATGCTACAAATATGTAAATGCGAAGCATTTCTTAGCGAACTTCTGCGACTTTGAGCGTATCTATCTATCTATCTATCTATCTATCTATCTATCTAGCCGCCTACGACTTTGTGTTCTCGTGGCCGTTTCGTTAATGGGATGTATACCAAAATTGGTATGACACAACATGACCGTATTACGAACATAAATGACAGGTCATAACATGAAAATCATGACATGCATGTCATGAACAGCATGATGTACATGTCACGGTCTTGGGGCTCTTGCTGCCGTCTCGTTAATTTGATATATACCAAAATTGGTATGGCGTGAGAGGAGTGCATGACAAACATAATGACAGGTCCTAAAGTGCAAATCATGACACGCATGTCATATACAGCATGATTTACATTACATGGTCGCGGGGCGCTCACGGCCGTTTAAATGAATGTATACATACCAAAACTGGTAAGATGAGACAGTTCTGTGTGACAAACATAACTGACACATGATAACATGAAAATCATGACAAGCATGTCATGTGCGACATGATTTACCTGCCGCGCTCATGGTGCCTTCGCGGCCATTTGGCTCGCTTGATATACACCAAAATTGGCATTGCGTGACGATGCTGTGTGATGAACGTAAATCAGTGGTGGTAACGTGAAAATCATGACATGGTCATATACGACATGATTTACATGCCACGGTCATGGAGCCCTCGTGGCCACTTGGCTCGCTTAATATACACCAAAATTGGTATTGCGCGACGAGTCTGTATGATGAGCGTCACTCAGAAGTGTTAAGGTGAAAATCATGACATGCATATAATTTACGGCATGATTTACATGCCACGCTCATTCTCCGGTCGCTGCCGTTTCGCTCGCTTGATATATCTCAAAATTGGCATTGCGCGACGATACTGTGTGATACACGTAAATCAGTGGTGGTAACGGGAAAATCATGACATGCAAGTGATGTGCGACATGATTTACATACCACGCTCATTGTCCGGTCGCTGCCATTTCGCTCGCTTGATATACCTCAAAATCGGTATTGCCCGACGAGACTGTATGATGAACGTAAGTCAGACGTGGTAACGTGAAAATCATGATATGCAAGTCATGTACGACATGATTTACATGCCACGCTCATGGTGCCCTCGCGGCCATTTCGCTCGCTTGATTTACACCAATATTGGTATTGTGCGACGATACTGTATGATGAACGTAAATCAGTGGCCGTAACTTGAAAATCATGATATGCATTTAATTTACGGCATGATATTACATGCCACGCTCATTGTCCAATCGCTGCTGTTTCGCTCACTTGATATACACCAAAACTGGTACTGCGCGACGCGGCTGTATGACGAACGTAAATGAGATGTGGCAACATGAAAACCAAGACACGGATGTAAGGTACAACATGATATACATGCCACGCTCATAGTTCGCTTCTGGCCGTTTTGTTATCTGGATATATACCAAAATTGGTATGGAATGACACGAGTGCGTGCTGAACATAACTGGCAGGGCATGCATCGTATATTCAAGAATACACGTTTCATTAGCCTGGTATAAACCGGATTGGACATGTATGCATGCATGGCAAACATGCGATATATAGTGAACTAGATGCCATGGCATGAATGACTTCATTTGCCTCAAAGACAAACAAGGACATGTAGCAGCTGTTTGCCGGCTTCTTCGCATTACATCGATTCCCACAAGACGTGGGATCTGCCGTATTTTTTTCCCTATATAATACGCACACTATCACGCCAAATTTTTAAAGCTTTCTCCTAATTGGTGTTCCTGCTGAGTGATATCATTCCTCTTGTTAATTTCAAGGGCTCGTTTTCTTTGTTATACACAATATTAATGAGAACTAACAGACAATAATGCCAAGGAAAGTATAGGGGATGTATTTAGTAATAAATGTAAGGTAATTGTGAAGAAAGAAAAGTGGACGAAAAGATAGCTTGCCGCGGGCAGGGACCGAACCTGCGACCTTCGAATAACGCGTCCGATGCTCTACCAACTGAGCTACCGCGGCGGCCATCCCCCCGTCCACTTTATAGGGTATATGTGTGCATTTAAACGTGGGAGCGTCAGTCAGCGCCGCCAGTAGCCATGACGGCGAGTGTGGAACACTCTTTTTCTGCCTTGTTGGCGTCACGTAGCACGTGAACTTATTACGAGCTGGCAGCTGACTAATAATCCCTCGCATACTACCTGAAAGCATCAAGTCTGCCAGAACGAGACCCTCGGTAGTATGCGAGGGATTATTAGTCAGCTGCCAGCTCGTAATAAGTTCACGTGCTACTTGACGCCAACAAGGCAGAAAAAGAGTGTTCCACACTCGCCGTCATGGCTACTGGCGGCGCTGACTGACGCTCCCACGTTTAAATGCACACATATACCCTATAAAGTGGACGGGGGGATGGCCGCCGCGGTAGCTCAGTTGGTAGAGCATCGGACGCGTTATTCGAAGGTCGCAGGTTCGGTCCCTGCCCGCTTCAAGCTATCTTTTCGTCCACTTTTCTTTCTTCACAATTGCCTTACATTTATTACTAAAAACATCCCCTATACTTTCCTTGGCATTATTGTCTGTTAGTTCTCATTAATATTGTGTATAACAAAGAAAACGAGCCCTTGAAATTAACACTTCTTTCCTTCATTCATAGCGAGGGTCTCGTTCTGGCAGACTTGATGCTTTCAGGTAGTATGCGAGGGATTATTAGTCAGCTGCCAGCTCGTAATAAGTTCACGTGCTACGTGACGCCAACAAGGCAGAAAAAGAGTGTTCCACACTCGCCGTCATGGCTACTGGCGGCGCTGACTGACGCTCCCACGTTTAAATGCACACATATACCCTATAAAGTGGACGGGAGGATGGCCGCCGCGGTAGCTCAGTTGGTAGAGCATCGGACGCGTTATTCGAAGGTCGCAGGTTCGGTCCCTGCCCGCTTCAAGCTATCTTTTCGTCCACTTTTCTTTCTTCACAATTGCCTTCCATTTATTACTAAAAACATCCCCTATATTTTCCTTGGCATTATTGTCTGTTAGTTCTCATTAATATTGTGTATAACAAAGAAAACGAGCCCTTGAAATTAACACTTCTTTCCTTCATTCATAGCGAGGGTCTCGATCTGGCAGACTTGATGCTTTCAGGTAGTATGCGAGGGATTATTAGTCAGCTGCCAGCTCGTAATAAGTTCACGTGCTACGTGACGCCAACAAGGCAGAAAAAGAGTGTTCCACACTCGCCGTCATGGCTACTGGCGGCGCTGACTGACGCTCCCACGTTTAAATGCACACATATACCCTATAAAGTGGACGGCAGGATGGCCGCCGCGGTAGCTCAGTTGGTAGAGCATCGGACGCGTTATTCGAAGGTCGCAGGTTCGGTCCCTGCCCGCGGCAAGCTATCTTTTCGTCCACTTTTCTTTCTTCACAATTACCTTACATTTATTACTAAAAACATCCCCTATACTTTCCTTAGCATTATTGTCTGTTAGTTCTCATTAATATTGTGTATAACAAAGAAAACGAGCCCTTGAAATTAACACTTCTTTCCTTCATTCATAGCGAGGGTCTCGATCTGGCAGACTTGATGCTTTCAGGTAGTATGCGAGGGATTATTAGTCAGCTGCCAGCTCGTAATAAGTTCACATGCTACGTGACGCCAACAAGGCAGAAAAAGAGTGTTCGACACTCGCCGTCATGGCTACTGGCGGCGCTGACTGACGCTCCCACGTTTAAATGCACACATATACCCTATAAAGTGGACGGGGGGATGGCCGCCGCGGTAGCTCAGTTGGTAGAGCATCGGACGCGTTATTCGAAGGTCGCAGGTTCGGTCCCTGCCCGCGGCAAGCTATCTTTTCGTCCACTTTTCTTTCTTCACAATTACCTTACATTTATTACTAAAAACATCCCCTATACTTTCCTTGGCATTATTGTCTGTTAGTTCTCATTAATATTGTGTATAACAAAGAAAACGAGCCCTTGAAATTGGGGGGGGGGGGGGGGGGAGTGGTTTTTAAGTAAGAAAGAACTGAAGAGAAAAGTGCACCCCGCAACTGTCTCCATCAAAGTGGGACACCTCAGCAGTAGTGCACAGGGGGAGGGGTATGGGGAGGTAAAAGAAGAGAGTGGAGGTACGAAAGGGAGAGGACGGAACGAGAGTAGAGAAAAAAAAAGTGGGATGGGGCTTCACTAGGCTGTCTACCGGTAAGGAAAAACACAACGAGAACTAATTAGAGGCGCTCACGCAGTCCGCTGCCGTCAACAAAGTCCAGCAGGGCAGAGAGAGCACGCTTGACGTGCTCGCGGCGGCACACCGGAAAGAGAAGGTGCTGTGCTGTTGCCCGAGGAAGTCCAAGCTGGCTGTACACGGCGAGCATCACTTGCCTGCTCGCGTCACCAGCAGGGCATTCGAGCAGCAGGTGGTCGAGTGTCTCCAAGTCGCCACAGTCGATGCAGTATGGACTGCCACGCCCGGAGTGCCGATGCTTGCGCTCGGCGGTGTAGTTGTCCCCAGTGCGGAGACGTAGAAGGAACCCGCGGTCCCTTCGCGAGAGTCCCTTGAGAGGGAGCCGCCGCGGCGGCGTGCCGGCTGCCACGCGAAGATCTGGATGTCGCTCGCGCACGTAGCAGGCTATTAGGAGACGACCGACGTCCGAGAAGCTCACGCAGTCGGTGACCGCGGTGCTGGGGTCGTGCGCGTCCTTTGCAGCTCGGTCGGCTGCCTCGTTCCCTGGTATACCCACATGTGAAGGGACCCAGTGCAGCGAGAGGTCGCATCCGCATTGCTTCACGGCGTGCAGTTGCCTGGCTACCCTCTGCGCCAGAAGACTACCGTCCTCCTCGCGAGAGATGGCAGCCAAGGCCGCGCGGGAGTCGCAGATGATGGCTGCCGCACTGATCGATGACTGCTCCAGCAGGAAATCGGCTGCCAGGTTGATGGCGGCGAGCTCCGCCGCCGTGGAGGAGGCCAGGCAGGGCAGGCGGCACTTGCGAACCGCGCCAACCGACGGCGCAACACAGGCAGCGGCGGCGGAGCCGTCGGGGAGCACCGAGCCGTCGACGTAAACAAGCAGCCGCCCGGCCAGCTGATCGTGCAAGAGGGCGGAACACTCCTGCTGCATTGCTGCTAGGGGGGTGCGCGCCTTTGCCTTGATGCCCGCGAGGGTCTTGTGTATGACCAGGGGGGTGTGGCGGTACGAAGGGATGGCCGGCCAGCTGCGGTAAGGCGTGTCCGGTACGATCGACATGTACTCCCTCACCCGCTGCCCCAGAGATGAGTGAGGGAGAGAGTGGAGCCGGTCGACCAGGCGACCCCCTTGCGCCGTGTTGTTCAGGCGCCACACGTGGTTGAGAGCTGTCTTGGTGATCTGCAGAGAGATGGGCGTTTCCCCTGCCTCAGCGAGGGTATGGCCCACTTGGGAGTTGTGAGGGAGTGCGTAGTACTCCCGTACGGCGTTCCGATGATCGGTGTCCAAGGCAGCCAGCTGGCAGGCACTCAGCGAAGCCATCGGTGCGTGGTATAGAACCCGGGCTGAAGCGACGGCGTTGTAGACGCGTAGGGCAAGAGCCGGGGTGCAGCCGCGGCCGCGCGCAAGGAGACTACGAGCTGCGATGAGTACCTTGCGGTTTCCCTTCCTCAGGTCGTCGACAGCGGGCCGCCAGCTAAGACGGTTGTCGATTGTCACTCCGAGGTAGCGCACCTTCTTGCTCCATTCGATAGGAAGTCCCCGGAGCGAGAGCCGTGGTGTGCTGAAGCGTGTCGACGCTCGCGGGTGTACGAGCAGAGCCTCCGTTTTGGAGGCGGCGAGCGTCAGTCCAATTCCACTGAGAAATGCGTCGACCGCGTCGATGGCGACCTGGAGTGACCTGAGCAGAGCAGAACGATGGTAGCCGGGGCCGCAGGCAAACAGCGCAATGTCATCAGCGTAAATCGCCGAACGCACTTCACAGGGCGTGTCGCACGGGATAAAATCCGGCAGCTTGGCCAGCACCAGGTTAAACAGGAAGGGACTGAGTATGCTTCCCTGAGGGACGCCAGCAGTGACGGGACGAGGGCCGCTAAATACGGAACTCACACGAACACGAAGGGAACGGTCGCCCAAAAATCCCTCAACGTAGGATAGCATCCGCCCACCCACACCGAGGTCGCGAAGAGCGTCCAAAATCGATGCGTGGGGCAGGCTGTCGAAAGCGCTCTTCACATCGAGGAGCACTAGAATGCCGTACTCCCCGCGGAATTTGGCCTCCTCAAGGCTGGAAACCACGTCGGCGAGCGAGTCAAAAGTGCAGCGACTTGGGCGGAATCCACTCTGCTCGCGTGGAAAGGCGTTGGTCCCGGTGGTTATCCAACGAAGGCGCCGTAGTGCCATGGCCTCCATGGCTTTTCCTGCAGCCGAAGTGAGTGAAACCGGTCGGTAGGAAGAGAGTTCCGTCGCCGGCTTCCGCGGCTTCTGAATCGGCACCACGAGTGCTTCTTTCCAACCAGGAGGGAGCTGTCCAGTGCGCCATACCACGTTGTAGGCGTCCAGCAGTCGGGGCAACATGGAATGATCAATATTCCGCAGCGCCTGGTAAGTGATGCCGTCCGCTCCCGGGGCAGATCGCTTCCTGCGGCTGTTGAGCACCACCGTCAGCTCGCTAAGTGTGAAATCCTCAGTGCACAGTGCACGGATCTCGAGGAGGATGCCCTCGGTGGGGAAAAACCGCTCAGGATTAAACAGCGCCGGCCTGTTGTTTGCGGGGAGAGGGGGCAGCCCTTGGGGTGGAACTGGGCAGGCCGGAGGTGCGAAATTGTCCGCCAGCAATTCAGCCAGCTCCGGTGTGGTGATTTTCATGGCAACCGCAACGCAGAGGACCGGGCAGCGTGGCTCTCTGATGCGGACTACGGCTGCAAAGATTCGCCATGCGCGAGCGTGGTTCCGTGGGTCGTCCAGAGAAGAGCAGAGGCTCCCCCAGCTCTGGTTGCGGCGACGTCTGGCGTGCCTGCGACATACCGCGTCAATGCAGTTGTACACCCGCCAATGTTCCTCACTTTGCGATCGCACCGCCACAATCTGCGCCCTGCGTCGCGCAGCACGAAGGTTGAGGAGGCAGATGTCCGGTGCGGGGGTGCCCGCAGGCACGGTGCAGCGGGTGGTAGCTGCGTTGTGGCACTCGGCCAGCGCGGTGAAGAAGTCTGCAGAGACTGGCGCTGTAGCACACAGTTCTCTGAAGCGCGGCCACTTCACAACACTGTAGGTCCGAGTGCACCTGATGTTAGCTGTGGGGGGTCTGACCACGATGGGGTAGTGGTCGGAGCCCTGGGAGTCCGGTGCACGTTGCCACTCATAATTACACATACCACCCACGAGAGTCAGGTCGATGGCACTGTCGGACACACCACGGCGCGCGAGAGTACAACTACCCGTGTTTATAACGAGCAGTCCGGCTCGTTGCACGGCACTGAGGAGGTCGCGCCCACGATGGTTCGTCACGCCACTGCCCCACGAGGTGTGGTGAGAGTTAAAGTCGCCACCGATGACCGCGTCGCGGTTTAGGCTGTCTGCGAGGCGGCACACGAAATTGGTGTCCCAGCGTGCCGAGTAGTTCGATGTGCGCACGTACACGCTCGCGACACTGGTGTCCGTGCTCCCGATGCGCACAGTCAGGGCGACGGCTTCAAGGGTGTCACAGAGAATGTCCTCGATGTCCACCACAGCGTGAGGAAGGTCGGCGCGCACATACACCGAAGCCCGCGACGTGCCGGGAGGATGCGAGGCAGTGCTGCACCGAACGGCGCGACACTCTTCAAGTTCGCACTGCGTGGTGCTGTGATAGCCGACAAAGCCGGGCAGGTTGAGTGTTCCGACGCGGGCATAGGTTTCCTGCAGCAGCAAGACGTCGTACTCGCGTCGGAGGAGTTGGGTAGACAGCTCGGCGTGACGGCAGCGGAGAGAACGAACGTTCCATTGAAGAATCCGCGGCCGAAACACCTTGTTGCTAGCCATGTTGGTTGAGGGCAGCGTGTGCGGCCAGGGCCGCGTTGCACAGCTCGAACACAGGGCTGGATTGCGGTATTGTTCCGATGAGGGCCTGCACGGCAGCGACCAGGGCACCAATCACCATGTCCTTTTGCACCTCGCTGTCGGGGGCCGAGGGTTCGGCGGCAGGGGGCGAAAGAACCGCACTGTACGATCGGCCCGGTTGCACCGCCGAGGAAATGCCAGTGTACGGTGCTCGAGCAGGCGCGGCTTTTCCGTCGCTCTTAAGGTTCCTCTCGGCCTCACGACGAGAGAGGGGCGGGTCCGCAGAGGCCATGATTTCTAGCACCTTCCTCTCGTGTTGCCAGCGAGGGCATCGGGGCTCGGTAGCGGGATGGGGGCCGCCGCAGTGTAGGCACTTGGGGGAGGTTGCAACGCAGTCGGCGCGGGCGTGGTCGTCGCCACAGCGCGAACAGCGTGGGGAGCTGGTGCACGTCGCATGAGTGTGTCCGAAAGCGCCGCAGCCAACGCACTGGAGACGGCGGCGACGACGAGCACGCACAGGGCGGGTCTGCTTAAATAACGCCACCTCAGCTGGCGGTGCGTTACCCGCGAATCGGAGAAGGACATTGCGTCCGGTACGGGCACAAGAGAGGATGGGAGCGGAGCTCTCAATGTTCTTTTTGAGGACCTCCTCGTCAAAAGCAGCGTCAACACCATGAAGGACGCCGGTACATGTCCCTTTGTTGGCGGTCTTGGCGTTGACAGCCACTTCCCCGATGCTTTCCACTGCCAGGAGACTGGAGGTGTCAGCTCCGGGTGTGGTGTCAATCGCAACAACATTGCCACGGAAGTTTACGCGCACACGCTTCGTGCCGGGCACCTTCGAGAGCTGTGCTGCAATTGCGTCTCGGCTGAGGGAGAGGAAGTTGTTCTTCCTGCCCTTGGGGCGGTAGAGGATGGTGGCAGAGGTGCCATGGGGCACATTCGCGACCACTTCTTTCCTTCATTCATAGCGAGGGTCTCGTTCTGGCAGACTTGATGCTTTCAGGTAGTATGCGAGGGATTATTAGTCAGCTGCCAGCTCGTAATAAGTTCACGTGCTACGTGACGCCAACAAGGCAGAAAAAGAGTGTTCCACACTCGCCGTCATGGCTACTGGCGGCGCTGACTGACGCTCCCACGTTTAAATGCACACATATACCCTATGAAGTGGACGGGGGGATGGCCGCCGCGGTAGCTCAGTTGGTAGAGCATCGGACGCGTTATTCGAAGGTCGCAGGTTCGGTCCCTGCCCGCGGCAAGCTATCTTTTCGTCCACTTTTCTTTCTTCACAATTACCTTACATTTATTACTAAAAACATCCCCTATACTTTCCTTGGCGTTATTGTCTGTTAGTTCTCATTAATATTGTGTATAACAAAGAAAACGAGCCCTTGAAATTAACACTTCTTTCCTTCATTCATAGCGAGGGTCTCGTTCTGGCAGACTTGATGCTTTCAGGTAGTATGCGAAGGATTATTAGTCAGCTGCCAGCTCGTAATAAGTTCACGTGCTACGTGACGCCAACAAGGCAGAAAAAGAGTGTTCCACACTCGCCGTCATGGCTACTGGCGGCGCTGACTGACGCTCCCACGTTTAAATGCACACATATACCCTATAAAGTGGACGGGGGGATGGCCGCCGCGGTAGCTCAGTTGGTAGAGCATCGGACGCGTTATTCGAAGGTCGCAGGTTCGGTCCCTGCGCGCGGCAAGCTCTCTTTTCGTCCACTTTTCTTTCTTCACAATTACCTTACATTTATTACTAAAAACATCCCCTATACTTTCCTTGGCATTATTGTCTGTTAGTTCTCATTATCATTCCTCTTAAGCATTTTACTCGCTCCGCTACTCCCAGGCCTCTCGTATATCGTTTCACGACAATCGGATTGCCCACCGTTTCTAATTCCGTCGAGATCGATAGGGAAGGCTTAAAGAGTTGGCGCAGTTTTCCCGCCAAGCGAACACTCGTTAGCCCGCTGTCCTAAATAAACGACTTTCATTTGCAGCGCTCACCAAGTTCACCCAACCCGTCAGTCGAAATGGATATCGGCACGCCTGCCCCGAAGTGCGCTGGAAAAGTGGACAATCATTTCCCCCTCTGACAAATTCCGCCAAGGTACCGTCGGCCACAAAATGGGGAATCGAGCTAACGTACTAACGTACATTCATTTTCAGTGCACAGAACAGAGCGGCCGTCCTTAAAGTACTGCTCCGTCGGCTGGTGAATATCGGATAGCACGACCTGGCCACTGAAATTACTTTATCGCAGACACACTGAAGAAAAGCCTATATGATTTGGCGGCATGGAAGGATACCGGAAACATTGGTTATGCAGTAAGGCGAAACCTCAGGCCAAAACGATTCGTCGTGTAGTGAAGGCGTATTGAGCTTTTTGCCGTGGTCATTCGAACAATATTTGACGGTGCTCGCAAATCAAGTCCACAGACTGCGTATACTCTAGCTTATAGCATGGAGTATTCCGATTTGGTACTCTGCAGCTTCCGTAAAACTCTTATACTGCTGGCAAGGGTTTGTCAAATATCGCGCTACAACATTATGGTACACTTCACAGCGTCATTAAATAAACCAATCTTTTATTAATATATAGGATGTAACAGTATTTACTTAAGACATATTTAGGAGCCGAACAGAACTCTCTTTCATACCAAGACCATATATTTCGTTATTTTGAAGATGCAGCGCAAAGATATCAATTGCTTTAAAACACTCAAGTCCAAAATTTACATCTCTGTAAATATGAAATAATTGGTGTCCTAATAATTCCGCAATTGGCTTGCAGTAATCCACTTACAGCGGAAACGCATGAAGTATGGTATATTACTTTGAAATATGTCGCTTAGCCCAAACTATAAAAATTCTGTAGAAGAGCAGAAAGCACTATTAGGATTGCATGTAAGCTGCAAATTCGCGTATTCAATTTCATCACGCTGGGTGCTGTAACATGTGCAGCTTGCAGATCCAGGTTTTACGTTGAATCACAACTTTCTTAACCTGACGCTATAGTGTTTTAAAGCGTGGTGTACTTGAGGAATATTTCTTAATGTGTCATGTAATAAACCTTGATTGTACATGTTACAGTTGCCAGAATTTTACTCTCTCTAATGGGAAAATGCGCTAACATCGGTCGATTGTTTGTAAAAGGCAGCTAGAGACAGAGAGAAAGAGAGAGTTCTTTAATGAAGTTGTGATCACAGCGCAAAGTAAGACACGAGAAACGAGCATTCGTTGCTCTCTGTCTCGTGTCTTACTTTGCGCTGTGATCACAATTTGAAATGGATTACGAGCTAACCCGTACCCAGGTCGTGCTTCTTTAATGAAGAACAGAGAATTCTGCCGGCGTATATGTATGGTGCCTACAAGGTACTCTGTATAAGGGAAGGGTACTGCGGACAGAAAGGCCCTAGGAGGAGGAGGGCACGAAAGGAGAAGGAAAACAAAGAATATAATATTATCGTAGTATGTACATGTCACACCGTAATGAGGCTGATGTAAAAGACAGAACACGTGCCTTATATGCGTGGCTCATTAGAATAGAAAAATTACAGCTCGCCTCGAGCGAACTCATCCTTTTAAAGACCTCAATATGATAACCATACGCGCCGGCGCACAGCGTTAGTGTGTAAACTAAACATCTTTAACATATGAAACGGTAGTTTGCTTTACAGGCACAGTCAATACAAAGACGCTACCTTCAACGTACACTAGCTCCATTTTCCATCCTGTAAGCTACACGTCGTTACCTCAGCATGGGAAACAGGAAAGGGGGGGGGGGGTTCTGAAGCATATATGAACCTTATCCCTTCATTATTTTTTTTTCTGTTTTCATCACATAATGGCTGGCAAACACGTCCTCAAGCTTTACGGCTTCACTGGGATCTTTTATTTTTGTTTCTAAAATGGCTAAACTGGAGAATATGATTGAAAGTGGGTTGAAAGCAACCTTTCAAGCCGCACACGTGGAGCGCGCAAGTTTTCAGCTTGCAGGTAAGTGGAAGCTTTTCATCGTTTAGCAAAAAGGCAAGCGCTGTGAAATATCAAAAAGTAGTCGTCTGCTTTGAACAAGCTTTCTCCTTGGTATTCAGTAAAGATCGAAGTGGAAGTTGTACCCTAGAGCTCTCGAAGTTTGAATGAAATGCAATAAACAACGTGCAAAGCGTTAGGCACGTGTCACAAGTATGTCAAATGCAAAACGAGGCCCTTCCCGGAACCATAAAAGAGTGCTAGAATGCTTTCATATCTTGCACATATGTTGCGAGCATAGCAAGCACTTCTTTATACATTCATTCAAGTAATGTCCTTCTGCTTACTTACAAGGTGACGTTTTGAACTGCGGGGGAGCTTGAATTGTACGAGTAGTTTTTCAAAAATCTAAGTCCCTGTATTCGGCCGCTGATTCCACGTACAGACCAAATTTGAAGCACATGCTGGGCTTCTTTGCAAGTCATATTCTTTTCAAATATGTTCATTCCTGTGCAATTTCGATCCGTAGCCCCTTACAACAGTTTGCTAGTCTACGCCTTTCCTTCTGAGTGTAGATTATTCTTTCTTTCTAAGACGCACACTCTTCTAAGATGTAAACGTAACAACAGATGTGGGAGTGGTACCGACATTGCCGAGGTCTCGGCCTCTTACCCCGAGGCAAACATTTCGTGGCGACGTTTTCTCCGGATTGCAAGAAACGTGACCGGACGATGAAATTGAGTTGGAGCGCGAGCATTTTGGTGGAAAAGTAGATACGAACATGATCGCGCTCGATTCAGTCCACGTGCCGCGGTGGTCGGTGTTCGCTTTTTGCGCAACGGAGAAATCGAAACCTTTCCGCTCTGTCACCCGGGCACCGCCGGCGTGTCGGTTTCACTTTGCGCACATCAAAGCTAGCCAGGCATCGTGCTCGATTCGCTGGCTCTGATTTCTAGTGAGTCGTGCGCGACTGTTTCTTTAGATGCGGTACTGAGGTGTCTGTGAATATCAGAGGACTCCAAGGCAGTCCTTACACAATAAAGGGCCCCTCACCGCGAAATACTGGAATAATGATACAAAAACATTACACCTTGTTACTGTATTTATCGTACATGATTTTGTGACACTCCATGAGTAATCCTACAATATTGAAGTGCTCTCTATCTCATTTTAAGTTATAGTAATACAGCTCACTTTAACTCATGGCACATTATTGTATGAAGGCGCTGGTGGAAAGTTCAAAGGTAAACATATACAAAATAAACAATTAACCGTAAAACCGGTAGATACGATTACAGAGAAAATATAGGCCTGTTGAGTACACCGTACTTGCCTTGCACGTGCATCGCTGACACCTCATGCGCTGATGATGTGGGAAATGAGGAGAAAGTACATACATACGACAAGTATGTATATGCATTGAACTTACCGTCAACCGAAATTAACAAAGGTCCAAAGATGTGCTTCGCGGAGTCGTTTTACCGTAATACACATTCCGAGTTAAATATACGCCGAAAACTAGTAACGAAAGCATCCTGAGTTGGCTGAATTACGTCGTACTACCAGTTTACCAATGTAGTCGGTGCTCTGCATGAAATCGAAGCTGGGAAAGATTACTACGGTTATTAGATAATATTAGCCCTAGTCTGAATCGAGGGCGGTGATCCGAACCGAACTTGAACCCGGTCCGAAAAACTGTACCGAAACCAGAACTTTCAACGGAACTGAACGGTACAGATATTCTGGAAGCTTTTCTGAACACGAACCGAACTTGAACCGAAAAGAGAATATAGTTTATCGATTTGAAATAAAGGTGTTCCAAATATAAGCGACATCTGTTGCAGTGTACAGAGAGAGGCTGTTTCAAAGCTAGGCTCATCTAGAAGTAATTCAGGTATATCTGTGTTATTGATGAGACGATCAGTTTCAGAACGAACACACCAAAACAGTCACTTATGTGAAATAGTTTCTTGCCATTCAGTAAGGCAGTCTGCCTTTATGTAGTTAACCAATTTGCCATTTCGATATAAGCATAGTAGCCTATTATTTTCTCGCACTCATCGTGGTTGTAATAGTTTATCAAATCGCGCTATCTCGTAGGCTTTCTTTCAACGAGCACGACATTCGACATCTGCGGCGTCTATGACGTAAAGTTCTTTTTTTAGCTTAAAAGGGGCCCTGCAGTACTTTTTCAATGTGGTCACAAAACACGCCGATCGGTAGCTGAGGCTTCTAAGAACACGCAAGCCAAACATTACGGCGCCGCAAGCGGCCTGAAATTTACAATTAATTATCAAAATCAGCTTGAAATCATTCTCTCTTTTTCGACAAATGATGCCATAAACCAAAATGACCGCGCCATAACACCAAATTCCACGGCCATTGGCTCATTTGAGCATCGTCAGCCGCATAGTTATAATGAGTGGCAGTGGCGATTGACACTTCGCAGAACAGAACAACACCTGGTCCCGACGGTATTCCTTACGAAGTTTTCAAGAACATGGAGGGTGAAGCTCTTGGCGCACTTCTGCACGCTATCAATAAAGTATGGGAGGCTGGGGACGTCTCATCTGATTGGAAACATTCAGTTGTCCTGATTCCAAAACCAGGAAAGTCTCCAAATAACCTGCAAGCTTTACGCCCAATTTCACTGACTGCGACCGTCTACAGGCTAGCTGAAACGATACTAGCCACACGTATTTCCTGGTGGCTTGGACGACAGAATAAATACCATCCGGCTCAAATTGGATTCCGTTCTCATTCGGCAACTGATGATGAACTTTCTATCTTGTCGGACGACATTTTACAGGTTTCACCACAGAGCCACGCAGGACGCACGGTTGTAGCAACCGACATAACGAAAGCTTATGACAATATAGACCATGAAGTCATTATTTCCAACCTCATTGAGCTGGGACTTCCACCGCGGGTCGTAAGATTAATCTACTCATTTATTCACAACCGCACATTTCCTATAACCCTTTCAGTCACGAATTATGATGCACTGTCTGCAAATGCATCAAACGTCCATGGCATGATTTCAAGGCACTCAGTATTACATTCCAAGAAATAAAATGAAGGAATGTGTTGTTTTGCGTGAGTTCCAGTAATTAATGCTAATTAGCGTGTAATTAAATATCTAATTATTCTGCAATCAGTCAGCTTCAATCCTTGCATAAAAGGAATCAGCTATTAGGCCCAAAATGCATGCACGGTTTGTTTTTTTGGTTGTATGCTTCTCGAGCGAAGAAAAAAATATTCTTGACGTTGGCCCTGGAACGTCGCACGTCGAACGATCGTCGAACATGGTAGTGTCTCTAGCAAAGTGAGAATCTGCAGCAATATACAGCATAATGAAGTTAAATAAGCGCTAGTTGTCCACTCAGAAAGCCTGCACGAATGTGCACACTAAGTTTCAGGTCATTTGAAGAAACACACGGTGCGTGATGCGACTTCGAAGTTTATGTGTACATATGTACACACCGTGACTGAAAGGGATAAGAGTAGATGGAAAGCCAGAAGGTTGCTTCACGTCCAACAGAGGTGTCGCACAACGTTCCGTTTTGGCTTTTCCTGTTCAACGTTGCGCTAATACCTCTAGCTTGGCAACTACACCCAAATTCCAGACGTCAAGTTTCTAATGTATGCTGAAGATGTGACTTTGTGATCTGTGCAAAAGACGTCTCCAGACAAGCTCAACAGCTTCAGCAAGCCCTTGATGCACTTGAGAACTACACTCGGAACGCAGGGTTGGACATTTCCGTCCAAAAATCAAGCTCTGTTTTGGTGGCTAACAAGGCAGGACGCAGAAAAATCACACAGTGCCCCTTAACATTTACACTTGATACAATGACAATTCCTGCGGCTTCGGAAGTCCGCATACTGGGTCTTGACATTCACCGGTCCTGCAGTGGTGCGTACTGGTTCCGCAAAGTCAGGCATAGTTCCACAACCGCCGATGGGTGGCTGGGGCTTTGTCAAGCTGTCATTGGACAGCTTTCTTCCCGGCCACCATTTTTCCCCCTTAAAAGCTTATGTTTTTTGAAAAAATAATGTTATTTAATTGAAATTGAAAAAACGCTTCATTTCATTCACCGCATTGCATCAAAAGCAGGTGGAGCTGGGCTTCACGGCCCTGGCACGTTGGACCGCTCCGCCCCGCCCGGGGCCGATCCTCTGGATGGGGGTGCGGCTGATCGAGGGTCGCGGGACGTTCTAGCGACATTTAACGAAGTCACTTCACATTATCGTCTGAGTCGTAGGGTCTTTCCTCCACCCCATTCGCATCTTACCAGAGGACAAGAAGTTACGCTCAGACTACTACAGACAGGGGTTTACCCTTGCCCAGCTAATGTATCTATTTATATGAATATATCTCCTGACTGCCCGGACTGTGGGTGTGTGTGTACATTTGAGCATATGATGTGGGACTGCCCCCACATACCCAAGGAACTCAAGGCGCAAATCATCCCAAGACAAGGGATTATTCCGCCATCAAAAGTACGGATCGTCACCGTCAGCTTCGGGCAATCCAAGGGGCCCACGATGCCGCAGGCAGGTACTCCCTGCCTGTTCCAACGTGGGAGCGGCCCGCAGGGGCGTCGGGGTAAAACCCGGCTCTCCTCCCTCGGTGTACAATAAAGTTATCTATCTATCATACTGATGTAGCTCGACGGCTCGTACGCACAGTTTTGCATCCAAGAATTTTATACCAGGCGCAATTTCAACGTTTAACTTTGGCACAGCTGACACAGTTAGAGAATATTAACCGTGATGCCATGCACACAATAACAGCGTTACCCCGCATCACTCTGATACCAACTTTACAGGAGCACGCCCAGCTGAACACAATTGCAGAGCTAATTTCGCAAAGGGAAAACGCGCGGGAAATAAGAAAAAAAACAATTTGTTCGGGTTGTTGCTGCGTTGCATGCTCACTTTCAACGCGGGTCTCGCACTGATAACCAGTCCGATACAATGTGTCCCTGCGAATTCACCACCATCACATCTAAGTAAACAACCAAGTTACGGCGCAGCGATACATCAGGTATTATTGACGAACGCTCTATCATCGAAGCACCATACGCTAATACCTGCAAAGTCTATACAGATGCTGCTATCCTGCAAGACGGCGGGAGGACATCATTCCTAAGTACCACGCATAATTTCATCAGTGGTCACCAGCATTATCTATCTACGGAAGCCAGTCCTCTTGTAATGGAACTTCAAGCCATCCATGACGCAGTGCGGGATGCCTGTCACCTCTAAGCTGCCTACAATTAAGCAACTTGACGTATCCACTGATTCTTTAGCGGCTATTCAGGAACTCAAGAAAGTTCACAAGGCGATGGAAATCTGCGAGGCGATACATAAGGTGAACCGTAATACAGCCACTTGCATCAGGGTGCACTGGATTCAAGGCCATGCTGTGAACCCTCACAATATTGCTGCTGACCAACAGGCACACTGCCCTCCTAATACAGACCTCCCATCTATTCCCCTTCTACCTCAACCCCTAAATACACTCCGTGCCCGTAAAAATGTTCTCCGGCAGGATACACGCGCTCTTATCCCACCGTGCGTCTGCTCTCTTCCCCTTCACCTCACTAGGGCGGAGGATGTCGTGCTTAGGAGGCTTCGGGCACGGGTGACCCTTACCCCGGCTGTTATGTCAACATGGAACTGGTCGCATTTACCAGTGGATGCTAAATGTCCGTACTGTTCTGTTCCGGTGATGCAAGCAGTTGCGTACCACCTTATATGGACATGCCAAGGGTTACAGTCGGAATGCTCCCGTCATCTCCTGCAAGCTGGCCTTCGCTACAGCAGCCTAACGGCACACATTTAATATAAATATACACAACAAATATTATGCCCTTAAGGGCAAGTCTATGTCGCAAATAAAAAAAAAGCTATAACGGCCGCAGGAAGATGCCGCCACGTGCCCGCGCGCGTGCTGGCAATCGCACTGAAAGTTAGCCGTGCTTTCGAAGAAAAAAAGGTGAGAAAGTGCTCAAGGTCCTAACGCGCGCTGACGAACGGGCGTATCCTCTTGCCCCTTTGTCATTCCCTTCCTGTCTAGAATTCAGCGCGCTCGCTAGTACGAACGAACTGAGAAAGCGCTTGCAGCCTGAGATAAACCCCGGTAACTCCGCTCGTACTAGACAGAGTCTAAACATTTTTGCCGCAGTTGAATCGTGAGGCAATAACCTCTTTTATTGAAGCCATTCGACGATTACTTAGAGTGTTGAAGTGCGCCTTTAGGTTCAAAGGTTTTACGCAGTCAACTGCGTACCTAGGCGTACTTACGTGCCACATTTCTATCAGACATTCTTGCGCATTCATTTGCCACATGTTAGTGTTATCAAGTTTGTTTTTGTTTTGCGCCTTGCCTTTTTTTTTCTTGCTGACCATCAGATGTATTGTGCTCATGCGCATATTGTGGAGCTGTGGCGATACTTTCGAATAAATGTTGACATTTGTTAGCAGCACTTAGTCTTTCTCTCTGATCGTTTTTGTCCAGTTTATTGCGCTTCATTTTGCCAAGTATGCATAACCAGCTGGCCCAAGCTTCTACTCTTCTAAAGTGCAATGTGATCGGGCACTGGATGTAATCCTTCCGTGTTATATGCGGTGCACAGGTGTCAAATATGTGAATAGGCTTGTTCATGAAAAGGCTGTACGAAGTCTTTCATTTTATACGGCTTCACACGGTAAAAAACGGCCATTTCCGTCCAGCTTCCCATCTAGATCCGGCTTGAAAACCTCTTTCTTCAACCTTCGCTCTTCGAACTTCGCTCACGCCAGAAATTGTAAACTGAAACAAGATATTACTTCCAGTCAGCAGTCATTTATTTATTTATTTATGACATACTGCAGGCCCAGGTAAGGGCCCAAGCAGGAGGGGCATGGTAAATACAAATAATGATAACAAGAGGGAAACAACATTGTAAGTATGGAGCGAAAAAAAAAGGAAACAATACAAAACTTGGCATATAAACTAAGCATATACAAAGCATATACAAGGCATGTACAAAAAGGCATATACAAAGCATATATATATAAAAAAAACAGAAAACTTAACAACTTAACTGTGCAATAGCGTCAATATTGGACAGCTGTTCACAAGGCAAGTTGTTCCAGTCTGTTATTGTACGCGGAAAAAATGAATACTTAAATAGGTTGGTTTTAATGCTATAAGGCGTTAGGGATTCAGCATGGCGATGCCTTGTCCGGCGTGCTTCGAGCGGAGTTATGAAAGGCTGCGGGTTAAGGGATAAACTGTTATTTTTCAGCAAAAACATGAACTTTAGTCTGAGAATTTTACGCCGTAGTTGCAATGTTGGAATGCTATTAGTTAGCATTAGGGTTGATGGGTAATCAGTTGAACGGTATTTGGAGAAAATGAATCTTACTGCTTTGCGTTGTATCATTTCTAATGCGTCAGTGTTACGTTTGGTGTAAGGGTCCCACACAGTGCATGCATATTCTAATTTTGGACGGATTAGCGAGTAATAAGCTGTTAGACGAGTGTTGTGGGGAGCCTGTTTTAATTTATGCCTTAAAAAGCAGAGCTTACGGAAAGAAGACTTGCAGATGTTAGAGACATGCGTATTCCAGGATAAATTGTTAGTAACAGTTACACCTAGGTACTTAAATTGATTAACTTCAATCAGGGGTTTGGAAGCGATATTATAGGGAAAGGATAACTTTTTAACCTTTTTGGTGATTTTCATATAGACAGACTTTTCTGCATTTAATTCCATATTCCATTTACCACACCAGGATACGATGTTTTGAAGGTTAGAATTAAGTGCAACTTGGTCGTCACTGCAAGTTATTTCATTGAACACCACACAATCATCGGCGAACAATCTGATTTGAACGGGCTCTGTAATTGTGTTAGTGATGTCATTAATGTAAATTAAAAATAACAAAGGTCCTAAAATACTGCCCTGTGGGACTCCTGAAGTTACCGGAAGTTCACCCGAAAAGTTATCATCGATAACAACAAATTGCTTACGGTTAGTCAGGTAGGCAGAAATCCAATTAATTAAATATGCTGGCAAGTTAATTATTTCGAGTTTTTTTATAAGGTTACAGTGCGATACAAGGTCAAACGCTTTCCTAAAATCTAAAAAAACTACATCAATTTGCCCAGATTTGTCAAGGACAGACGCAAAATTGTGAACGATGGAAGTCAGTTGGGTAACCGTAGAAAAGCCTTTACGAAAGCCATGTTGGTAGTTAGAGAGAATATTTCTATCAGAAAGGAATTTGTTAATCTCGTTTGCTATGATATGTTCAAGCAGCTTGCACGAAGACGATGTTAGTGAAATCGGACGATAGTTAGTTAAAAGTGTTGCATCTCCTTTCTTAGGCACAGGTACGACACGTGCCCTCAACCAATCGCTAGGAAGAACTGCAGAAGATAAAGATGCATGAAAAATGACAACTAGAAAATGGGACAACTTTTCTGCATATCTGCGCAGAAAAGCATTCGGTAAGGCATCCGGACCAGGTGATGACTTAGTTTTCAGATTGACCAGCATAGAAACTACCCCTGGTTGCGATACTATATCGGGTAGAACAATGTGAGGCATATGTTTTATTAACGGCAGATCACAAGAACGGGAAAAAACACTATGAAAATATTTGTTAAAATGATCAGCAATGCTTTGCTTCTCGACGACCAGGGATCCCTCGTGTACAATTTGGTCAACTGACCTTGTTTTTTCTTTTAAGTACCTCCAAAACTTTTCCGGGGCATTTCGCATAAAACCTGGCAGCGTATGCTGGAAGTACCTTTCTTTTGCGTTTTTCACTATTTCATTTAATTTAGGTTGGATATTTTGAATAGTATCACGAGAGGCACCTTGTCGTCTTAAGCGTTTAATCTTTCTTTTTAGTTGCAGCGCTTCTCGCGTCATCCAGGGATTTTTCTTTGCCATTTTCTTTGTTTTTTCAGGAATAAAATTATTAATACAGTACATGCACATGTTTATAAACTTTTTCCAAAGACTGATAACATCGTCACCATGAAAACTGTTGAGACTAAAATCAAGGAAGTCCGACACACTCTCGTCTCTGGCGCGCGAGAAATCTTTAACAGTCACCCTTTTGCATGGATTGGTGCTACAAGACTGTATTAGACAGGAAAAATACACCATGTAGTGATCAGATATACCTGGTTCAACCGATACAGAAAAATCACTGATTGTTTGACTGACAAAGACAAGATCAAGTACCGTTGCTGACTTGCCATGAACACGTGTCGGTTGATTGACAACCTGCCTCAAGTTGGGGTACAACATGATATTACTTAAGTAATTAGAATTTAAATTTAGGTCGGGACAAAGGTATTCATTTACCCAATCTATTTCTGGCAGGTTGAAATCTCCAACAAGAAAAATTTTGTCATGAGAAAATGAAGACATGTGTTCGCAGAGGTCATGTAAGAACTGAGGGGATGAATCAGGAGGGCGGTACACGCCAAACACCAACAATGACATATTCCAGCATGTAATCTTTAAAGTAACGCATTCTATATTTTCAGGCTGACGTAAATGTACGACTGGAATATCTTCTTTGATCAAAATAGTTACCCCTCCTCCTCTCGTATTCCTGTCACGACGAAAAGCCCGATAAGAAGGGGGGAAAACAACCGTATCGTCAATATCTTCATGTAACCATGTCTCGGTTATCACCACTATGTGAGGGGCGTATCCTAAAATAATTGCCTCGAGTTGGTCACTTTTATTTACAATACTGCGCGCGTTAATATTAAGTAGTCGTAGTTCCTTGCAGATTTCAGGGGCAAGTCATTTCTGTTTAGAAGACCCGTGGGTCCGAATGTTAATTCTCTCGTTTTGGGTGTCGTCCCAGATAAATGTGTCATCATTGACACGTAGCTTGTCATCCTTTAGACTGACTTTATTTCCCTGCTGTTTTTCCGATTTTGCACTGTCCCACAGGAGCTTGCGCTTCCTTATGGTGTGCGAGTAATCATTTTGCAAAGAAATGACAGTCCCTTTGAGTTTGTAGGCATTCTTTAGAATTTGTTGTTTTTCGTTATAGTCTTGAAAGTAAATTATTACAGGACGTTGTTTACCGGATCTACCAAGACGGTGAATTCTGCCGATTGATTTACACTGAACGTCAAGTTTCTTCGAAAATACATCGTCTAAGATTTTAGATTTTAACATAGAATCGGTCTCTTTTGCTTCTTCCGGTATGCCGAAAACCACCAAGTTAGAACGCCTACTTTTGTCTTCTATATCTGTCAACTTCGCCTCCAAGGACTTGACTGTATTTTCTAGAATACCAACACGTGCCACTCGCTTTTCTAATTCCGAAAAACGAGCGACCCAGTCAGCCATGAGCTTTTCCATATTATTCTGCTGAGCTCTAATGGCTGCCACTTCATCAGCTAACTTATTTTGACCAGCTAACAATTCACTTAGCAAGGCCTCAGTTGAAGGACCGGGGTTTGACTCCACGTCACCACAAATAAAGAGCAAGCACACACAAAAGACATCATTTGCACAGCTAACTAAGCGTTGTGGGCACGGTAGGACCAATAGACCACGATGGTCGCTCTTAATTGAGCTGAAGTAATCACCAACCTGAACAAGACAGAAGAATGGCCTGTTAGACCACATACTCGCTCCCGGTCCACCGCGCCCACTGAAAGAGTAGTGTCGATGCTGCCTTATAAGGTGCTCTGCGGCAGTCACATGGGGTGCCGACTGCGTCTGCGCACGGGTGTCAAGAAGCACGGATATCACACTGCTGGCAATATCACGATGTGGCTCCTCCGATGACAGTGAACACCGATGAAGCTTGCCAAATTCGGTTGGTTCGAACTGCGGCTTTATTCCGGAAGGCGCACGTTCCCGTCGATGTGTTAAGCCGGCGGATCCAAGAACAAGCACCTGAACAAGACAGAAGAATGGCCTGTTAGACCACATACTCGCTCCCGGTCCACCGCGCCCACTTTTTATGATACCAGAGGTTTTGCGCATTCAAGGAATATAAAAGACCATTATTTGGAGACACTACCTGAGCTTAAATTTGCTAAAAGGGTAAATAAGGATACTGTCGCACGACCTATTCAGAGCTGCTGTCTACACTCAATTATCGAAACAAACGAATAAAAAAGACGCCTGCTGCAAAAGTATCTGAGGCAACGATGATTATTAGAAGAAAAAGAACGTTTGGTGGCCAAAGTTGAGGAATGCGGTTATTATTGAAGTGGGAACACTTGGCCAATAAATTTCGTTGATATACATCATAATTCGGCCAATGCAATAGTGGCTTTTTGCTATGCGTTTTTGCAATCGCTGGGCCACTACTGAAGTGTAGTGGCCAAAACATGACATTGTGTATGCGGCTGAGCACGTTGTTTTTTTAGGGTACCAAAATTATACCGAACAAAAGCGCCGAAATAATTCGAGAGGCACTGCAAAAATAAGAAGAAATGTAAAAAGATGGCTGATCTCTCCGTCCTAGGAATCGGTATAGCACGAAAGTGAAAATTGTCGTCACAGTAGTAGTTTAGTGTTTATAATGCATTGGTATATGAGAGCTTGTACAATGTCTACTGTTGTTTTGCAGATATAGCACGGCTTGATGTGGACGCACTCACGTTGACGCCTAGTGGCATATCTCCGTACCGACGACTAACGCCCATGATCATGATTGAACCCTTACGATAGCTGAATTTCTTAACGTATACGTGGACACCGCATATGGTGGACCCCGCGCAAATATGACAGCAACAAGCACATAATAAACACTGATACTCGATATGCACTCCTTCAAAGCGTCGCGAAACGCGAAGAGAAACGCTACGCGCGTCGTATCTTCCCTCTAGCCTGGCCGTTAATTTTCTCAGGGCGAGCGGGGAACCCGGTGCGACGGCCAGGCTAGCGTTGGAGAGCTATTTCTCGATATGGATCGATGCTATGAGCGAGGCTTAAGCGAACCACCTCTCGATGTGTTTAAGCGTTGACGAAATTACACTTTATTGGAAACGCGCCGAATGGGAGGGTCGTAGCAACGGCGCGTCTTTTCTTTTTTTTTCGAGCCTGGTGGCAGACACGCCCCCCCCCCCCCGTTTAAAGGGGACGCTCATAGCGTCTATCCAGGAAAGTGTGAAAGGTAAAAGACGCGTTCATGTAGCCTCCGTTATGTGTTAGACGGTAGCTCAGTTTCAATAAAGAAAAAAAAATAGACGGTAGCTCAGTGGGCTAAACGCCCGCCAGCCATCGTCGCGGGCCGGGAGGTCATGGGTGTGACTCCTACCAACGGAACTTTTTCTTATAGTTTTTTTTTCTTTGCTATTTGATGGCATTTATTTTGCTGACGTATTTCTGTGACGGAAATACGTCATGAAAGTTTTGGTGGACCCCGGTATAAAACACTTTCGTGTTAAAAAATAAGGAAACCCAGCATTATTCTTGATTATCCTAAGATGAAGCACCTGGAGTGTACATCGTGCCGATCAGATCTCGTTGCCCATACCAAGTGAGAAAACATACCTAGAGGATTAAACTGTCACTGCGGTATTAACTCATCAGCACCACTATGTCTAGTGAGCGGCTGTTTTCGTTGTCTGGAGGAGTGATGACATGGATAACGGTGTTGCTGCTTCCCGAACATACCAGAAAGCTATCCATTCTTCATGACAACAATGTGTGGCAGCATATGCGGTAGTGTCAAGCAATAGTCTTGCACAAATAATAAATTTCTTTTATATAATTTGCTTTATGACAAACTCACTTTTCCGTGCCTAACTGGTCGACAAATAATGTTTCTTTTTCGGAAGTTAGTAGTAGTACTATTCGTATTCGAAAATGATTGATTCGATTCGCACTCGATTTGAATTTTTCGAATTCGCTTCGCACTTGAAAATGTCATATTCACACATCCCTTGGCTGCCCGCCTGCCTCGGTATGGGAGATATTAACGAGCTCGCTAGGCATGTTAGTGAATTTTATTGCTAACTTTGACATGCGATCAGTGTTTAGACGTTGTGTACATGACGATTTCGACCGTTCAAGGCTAGATTTGGTGCAATGTCCTTTCACTGCACCAACCTAAGCAACGCTGGTGGAACTTGAAACCGAATGGGGATTGTCCCGTGATTCACAACGGCGTTCACTTCGTACAAGCGTGATGCGCTTGATAGAATTATACCTAATTCTATTGCCATACGCCCTTTTTTTCCGGTGCACCTGTTTGCCAAACAGGGGACGTCTAGCGTTCCTTCGATATTTATTTTTCCTTCGTCCCAAGTTTTCTATCAAGCATGTATCGGTGGGCGGCAGGAGATGGCGAATTCGAACTCACTCTTCATGGGCCCTTGCCTATCGCCTCAAGGCGTGCAATTCCCCTTGACCCTTTCTTCTTCGAATTCCAGAGAAACGTGACTTGGTGCTGAAATTGTGAAGAGGGGACCTCCACTAACAAAATGGGCGAGTTGGTTGTTGCGACCTCTTCACTGAGCTCGCATGTGGTGGCGGGCGCTGCTTCTGTTATATTATTTCGCCGGTGGATCAATCCAACTAATAAGCCGAGGTTGCTCAACGATCGCACGGGTGGAAGATACCTACTGTGTAGGCAGTCGCCAAATTAATTTCGATTTTGTTTTTTTTATTAGCGGAGCGGCCTAAGCTTTCCGTTGCGCCGGGTAGTGCGAACAGAAATGATCACCATGAACCGGCACGCGCTCCCTCGGTCAGCGTCTCCACCTTCCAACAACGCGTGCGCCAGTTTGTCCGGCATGGAACTCAATAATTGTGGTGGGCCAGTTTATAACGTGACTAAATATCACGTAAGCACACCTCACGTGACTAAAAATCACGTAACATATCGTAGCTGCTCACGTGACCAAAATCGCGTAGCATCACGTAACAGCTGGTCACGGTACATGTTCCCGTCAAAACAACGTAACAGCTAGTCACGTGACTTGTTCCCGCCAAAAACCACGTAACATCTGGTCAAGTGACTGAACTAACGTAACGTCTAGTCACGTCACTAAAATCGCGTAACATCACGTAACAAGTAGTCACGTGACTAAAGATCGCCTAATATAACGTAACTAATCACGGGACTAAAATCCAGTTACACCACGTAACAACTAGTCACGTGTCTAAAATCACATCATGTAACCTCTACCTTTGGCAGTGATGCCAAAACTTGCGAAACGGAGTATAATGGTGAACAGGGAGCTCTTGTTGGATAGCATGCCTATGGCGCAAGCGCACATATTGTGTTCGTATTGGTCTGCTAATAAATATTAGGTTGGTGCCAATGACATATATTGAACAACTTTCAGGCAGACCTGCTTTCACTTACAAGACATAAGCTGAAAGGCGTGACGGAAGTTTAAAAAGACTTGTTATGGAAGCTTTATGTTGCCGTTTCCAGAAATGCTAAGATATTATGCGCGCTAGTTTCGCCCCCAGGCCAGAATAAGCACGGAGGCTTTGCAGGATACCATTTCCTAGGCGCCTGGAACTATACGGCTCCAGACACACCGTGCTCCATCGTGGATGATATGGTTTTAGGTGCCACTTTCCACATTTAGGGAGGCCTCACTCCTCATCCGTAGCAGTGCACATTCATTTAGTAGTGCCTTCATCGTCAAACATTCTTCCTAACACAATAAACGTGTTCGTAGGGACAGCTGCATATGGCTCTGCGCGTTGTCTACGCACTGTTAACTCATAGTAATCTTCACGTGGAATACTTAAAATCAATTAAACAGACTATATTCTGCAGGTATTGATATAGCAGATATCACCCTTTCTCAACTTCGCCAATACTTTAACACTCCTGACATTTGAAACTTCTTCAAATTGCATGCCTAAAAATTAAAAAAGAAGGTTATAAACAAAATGAAAACACCACCACTGCTACTCGTAAATTTTGTGTTTAGTGTATTTGTAGCTTATGTATACAGACTTTTGATCTAAGCTTGTGTATAGGGAGCTTGCACGAACGGCGGCGACGCTATGCACTCTGGGTAGGCAGCCATTTTTTTGTCAGAGCGGACCGCGGAGTGCAGTGGCGCAGTCGTGTTTCCGAGCGTTGGCGTAGCTAGCAGGTGTGATCAAGAGCGAACGCGACGCAAATTCAACTCCAAGAAGCGTCGTCAGCTACACTGGAAGACTACACCCCAACGCTGTGCCGAAAAGACCGCGAGCGGTACGAAGAAAAGACGAGACTCTACGGGCTGCACCCATTCACGCTCCGTCGGACGACTGTGTAAGCGATGTGGACTTGTGGCCGCGCGTCGACATCGCCGATATTCACGAATTTCTCGTTTGAGGACGAGTTTTATTACCAGGGAACAGCTGAAGTCGAGAAAGGCCCTCGAGGGCCGTTACGAGTGGCTGGGAGCCGTGGGCGAAGAAAGTCGCCGCCGACACCGTGATCGTCGTCACTCAAGTAAGACGTGTTAATTATTTGACTTTTTCGTAGGTGCTGATGTTTATTTCTCTGCGCTGACTTGCGTCGGCTTTACGACAGATCCGCATTAACCCCTACTCACCAAGAGCTTACGGGAAGGTGCCGTAAAATTTACGCTACACTTGGCGTAAATGAGAAAGCTCAGAGGAGCATCGAGGCAAGAACAAGGAAGCAAAACATGTGTGTAAAATGGTACGCTTATTGAACTGGTCCAATAACAGCATTAGCACCTACGAAAAAGTCAAATAATTAACACGTCTTACTTGAGTGACGACGATCACGGTGTCAGCGGCGCCTTTCTTCGCCCACGGCTCCCAGCGGCTCGTAAAGTGGCCCTCGAGGGCCTTTCTCGACTTCAGCTGTTCCCCGGTAATAAATCTCGTCCTCAAAACGAGAAACTCGTGAACATTGGAGATGTCGACGCGCGGCCACAAGTTCACATCGCTTACACAGTCGTCCGACGGAGCGTGTATCAGTGCAGCCCGCAGAGTCTCGTCTTTTCTTCCTACCGCTCGCGGTCTTTTTGGCACAACGTTGCGGTGTAGTCTTCCAGTGTAGCTGGCATCGTGCACGACGCTCCTTGGAGTTGAATTAGCGTCGCGCTCGCTCTTGATCACACCTGCAAGCTACGCCAACGTTCGCAAACACGACTGCGCCACTGCACTCCGCGGTCGGCTCTGACAAAAAATGGCTGCCTACCCAGAGTGCATAGCGTCGCCGCCGTTCGTGCAAGCTCCCTATACGTCCATTGCATTGTGTTTTTTTATGCAAGCACCGCAACCTGCAGTGTGTTTGAAATTTTGTAATTACTATTTTTTTTTATGTTGTGTATCTTCGCCAGATCTTGTGTTCCGTTGCCGTCACCGCCTCTGCCTCATGTATATATGGGGGCGTGAGAACGTAGTCAAGCGGATAGTCACATTTATTCTCAGCCCCTCCATCAACTTTGTATTCTCAGCCCCTCCATCTACTACTACTACTACTACTACTACTACTACTACTACTACTACTACTACTACTACTACTACTACTACTACTACTACTACTACTACTACTACTACTACTACTACTACTACTACTACTACTAAAAATTAAGGTAGGTTCGCACTAGTAGTGCCAAGCACGAAGGAAGTGCGAAGCTGCGCGGCCTTCTTTGTTTCTCTTTACTGTAACGCGATAGCGTTAAAGAGCTCGTCTCGCAGAAATTCCTGTGTCGGTGTCGGAGTCGTTGGTATTGAGCGACAAATCATTATCTTGTATGGCGCTGAAAAATTAAATAACATTCAAATTAATTGAATAATAAAAATCCTAGGTTGGTGGCAAGCAGGTGTTCTACCACAGAGCCCCGCTATTGCTTGAAACTGCTTGGGAAAAAAAACGCTATATGAATAACATGTAGTGGAAGGAATCTCCTTAATGCATGTAATATTGCGTGGCAGAAGCGTAGAACCGCGCCAGGCGTAAAAACATGCGAGTTGCGCAACGAGTTGGTGTTTCAAAGGCCCTCCCATTACAAAGCGCTCAGACATGTTTCAGCTAATCATCATCAGCTACAAAAGCCTCAAGAAAGTGAGCAGCTGCATAGGTTCACGTGTTGCCTTACGAACGCGTAGTGGCGCTTCGCTGATTAGCAAAAGGAAGACCTATGGCGTAGTGGGCACTTCGCAACTGTACCTGCAGTAGGCGTTCTAGGATAGTTCGAAACGGACAATGCTACGCACACAGTCGTTCGTTTCCTTACAGGGGGATGGTCACGGGGATGGCCGCCGCGGTAGCTCAGTTGGTAGAGCATCGGACGCGTTATTCGAAGGTCGCAGGTTTGGTCCCTGCCCGCGGCAAGCTATCTTTTCGTCCACTTTTCTTTCTTCACAATTACCTTACATTTATTACTAAAAACATCCCCTATACTTTCCTTGTCATTATTGTCTGTTGGTTCTCATTAAGATTGTGTATAACAAAGAAAACGAGCCCTTGAAATTAACACTTCTTTCCTTCATTCATAGCGAGGGTCTCGTTCTGGCAGACTTGATGCTTTCAGGTAGTATGCGAGGGATTATTGGTCAGCTGCCAGCTGGTATAAGCTCACGTGCGACGGGACGCCAACAGGCAGAAAAAGAGTGTTCCACACTCGCCGTCATGGCTACTGGCGGCGCTGACTGACGCTACCACGTTTAAATGCACACATATACCCTATAAAGTGGACGGGGGGATGGCCGCCGCGGTAGCTCAGTTGGTAGAGCATCGGACGCGTTATTCGAAGGTCGCAGGTTCGGTCCCTGCCCGCGGCAAGCTATCTTTTCGTCCACTTTTCTTTCTTCACAATTACCTTACATTTATTACTAAAAACATCCCCTATACTTTCCTTGGCATTATTGTCTGTTGGTTCTCATTAATATTGTGTATAACAAAGAAAACGAGCCGTTAAAATGAACACTTCTTTCCTTCATAGATTATTAAAGGGGCACGAATGGAGAGTGAGGGTGAAGAGGAGTGATGTGAGGATGGGGAGGAGGGAAAGGAGGAAGGGAGAGGTTATAGCACATCATAGCTATGTATGGCATCATTCAGGCAAAACCATGCGTAGCATAGTCATGTAAGTATGCTATAGTAAAGGTGCACGAAAGAGAAGTGAAGGGGACGACGACGGGAAGGAAAAGGGGAGAGAGTAAAGCAAGAGCATAACGATGTACAATTGGTTGTACCCATACACCCGCCATCTGAGCAATAAAGTGTTTGTAAGTGTGTGTTCTGTTCTATGACTTTTCTCCTCAAACGTTGATGTTCTCTCTGCCTCTCTCTTTTTTTTCTGCATTTCTTGCTCTCTATTTCTCTCTTTCTCATTCTTTCTGCGCTACGCTTCACTTCTCTCCGCTACTCCATTCCGTCCTCACCATCGCATCTCTCCTCCTCACGTTCACTTCCCTTTCCAACCCCCTTGCTACACTACACTATACAAGGCTATGTTAAGCTCTGCTAGCGTGCTTGGATAGCCGAGTGGTCAGGACGCTCATTTTCGGATTGAGGGTACGCGTGTTCGAATACCACCTCAAGAAGAATTTTCTTTCGGCAAGAACTGTTCTGTCTCTTTCCTTATATCTTTCTTTCCATCTTTCTGTTCGTTCCTCTATTTCTTTCTCTTTCTTTCTCTCTTTCTCTCTTTACTCGTTCTCAGGGTTATTACAGGCCACGCCATAGCGGGGAGTAATGGGATCTGCCCAAATTCTGTGACACATACACGTTAAGATGATAGTTTTCTGCGATTGACTCACAAGGAACGGTTTGCTATTTAACATGACAATGTCTTATTTAACACGATTTGCTATTTAACATGAAACTAGCTATTTTGAGAGCTTCGCTGTTAAAATAGCTAGTTCTTTTTGAGCAAGGCTACCATTTTGTCGGATATAAAGGTGTTCGCGGAGAAAAAATCTCATTCTTTTTACAGGGAATTTCTTTCTCTGAGGGCATAACATGAGTGCTTTTTAGTAGGGTTGTGCGAATATTCGAAAGTTTCGAATATTCGTCGAATATTACATTCGAAATATTCGTATTCGATTCGAAAATCGTGATTCGAAAAGTTTCGAATATTTGATAACTTCGAACATTCGAAAAAGTCGAATATGCGATTCGATTATCGTGCATAAAATAACTCGTCTTCCACATTTCTTCTGCGTTCGTATAGCTAAAAACATTGCCGAGAGGAGCGATAAACATCGTAAGTACACGGAGGCACGATATCTGCCTGCGACGAGCGCCCCAATACGTATGATTTATTGCTGGTGCATCTCCAACGTGCAGCGCTGTTGGCGATCATGTAACCGTACATTTTCAATATTATGCGGCCGTAACGTGCCGCACTACCACTCGTTCACTATGCGGGAACACTTCTGAAGAAAGACAGCGACCCACGTGACTGGTGGCGGACTGTAGGCACCTTCAGATACCCCAGTCTGGCAAAGCTGTGCCCCATGTACCTCCAAGCGAGCGTGCCTTTTCAGTGGCAGGGGGGGGGGTTGTCTCTGTTAGAAGGGAGCGCCTGCTGCCTGATCATGTGGAGCAATTCATATTTCTTCTTGATAACATCTAGTCATTACTTTCATTCTGCCGTGATATTTGCTTGTGTTGTGATGTGCATTGTGCTAGCCTGGACATTGTGTTCTGGAGATAGCAGTGTATGTTTTGTTGCCAGTCAGGCTGTTAACGTTTTTTTTTAAAGACGATAGTCTTTCTTGGGGAACTTAAACGCAGAAATTTTGGTCTGTCTTTCTGTCTGTCTGTCTTTCTGTTTGTCGGCACGTCACCCGATTCAGCCACTCGGCCAAAGTTGAACCACTTGCTTACCGCCCACCCATCTTGAACTGGTACGGCTGTTCATACTTGTAGGGGCCTTCGTACTTAGGCAGTAGCTTTGAGGAAAGGCCAGGAGCGGAGGAGGGAACGCGAAGCCACACCAACGTTCCAGGCGAATACGACTGAGGAGGCAGGTTTTCGTCGTGACGGTCCCTCTGGCCCTACTCGCCCTACAATGTTACAACCCTAGTTTCTTAATGTGCGCTGAAAATGCGACTGCGCTGAAACTTGTCTTCCTCCGTGCCCTCTGCACAAGCTCATGTTGTGTTTCGGTTTCGGTTCAGTATTGCATTGTACGAATGACAGGGGGCGCCGCTCTGGCATTCCTGTTTTACCCAGGCGACATGTAAGTAAGAGTTTGTGGAGAGTGCTCGTTGAGTGCGGACGTTTCTTCTCCTTCGGCGCATCGCGCCAAACAGCGTGTTCGGGCTGGCCGGCGTCCCCACCGGTCGCGTTGGTCACCGCCGGTCTTCGCCTGCTACTGCGCCGGGACTACCAGCCCGCAACACAGCACTCATGTTTCCCGACGTATTGCCAGATGGCGTCCATATCTCACGCAGCGCCTCTTCTATCGTCTTTAGACGACATTTGCAGCGAAGCACGCAGATACGCGGCCAATTTTTTCAAATAGCTACATGTTAAATAAAATATTGTTACTGTGGAGGCATTTTTCCTTTGATATTCGATATTCGATTCGATATTCGAAGGTGGGTATTCGTATTCGATTCGTATTCGAAAAATTTCATATTCGCACACCCCTACTTTTTAGAATTCTTATCGCAGTGGTTTGTGGTTTCTTATCGCAGTGACATATTTATCTTAAGACTTAACGTAATATGATACGCCAGTCTTCACTGTACAGTATCTAGTTAGAAAGCCCAGTAGGTGATGATTAGCTGTTTAAAACTCGTACAATAGTGCGGGCCTGTAGCCAGTGCTGGGCAGTATCGAAGATACATGTACCTTAGATACTATCTTAGATACTCTTTGGGTATCTTGTATCTGCATCGCGATACGTCTCGCAAGACGAGTATCTGTATCTGTATTTCCGATACATTCAATAATGTATCGTGTATCTTAAAATACAAGATTCTTCTATCGCAACCCAACCATGCGAAACAATAATTGCTGGCCAAGCTCTGCTTCTCAAGCTGGTACTGGTGCCACTAAGCCATCTGAATAAGTCTAAGGGCAGTGACGTTATTTTATTTTTACGCCAGAGTCATCCAGTGGGGGTAGAAGATCAGGAAGACAAGCACGCGGACGTCTACGCTCAGCCCACGTACCTTTTGTTTTCTCGATTTCTTTTCTTTTTAGTTGCGCCAATGCCGCGGCACTTGCTCTTAGCCACTGTCCTGCGCCGCGTACTCCACTACGTGCGGTGTCTATCGCGCAAATTCTGATGTTGTTACAGTGTCGTTGTTAATGATTCTCTTGCGTCTTGCTCCGTAACGAAATGTGATGCGTGCAAGAATAGTGTTGCTTTGCGTCGCGTGGATTTTACATATCAGCGATTTGAAGGATCTCGTGGATGTAAATTTGACTTGCATGCATTGAATTGACTTATTTGCAAATAAGATTCTAACAACTTCAGCACCACTGGTACCGATGCTAGATGAAATAGAGCAAGCGTTTACCTAGCTGAAAATATCTTGGCGTACCGTATGTATCACTTCCATCTACATTTATTCAAAGAATTTATGAAATCATAATTTGATTATTAACACAAGGGCTTTCTTAGCTGTCATTCTGCATCATTTACATTACCTAGGTCTCTGCACTGTTTTTCCGGTCTGGGCACTGCTGTATGTCTTTTGTAACGCGTTCCCAATATAAGATTTCTGCGTTATTCTTCTGTCTGCTTTATTTCCGCTACTGTTTACGCATTTACACGTTGCCTAGGTGATTTGGAAAACAAGTATATTATTATGTGGGCGTGCCTTGTGTATACAGTACAAAATATACTGCTTACAGCTTAAGAAAATAGCGAAATTGAGTTTGCATTATTATAGTGGAAATCATTAGGAGCCACCTTAAAGATGTTAGGAAGGGTATTCGAGAAACGTTGTTTTACTGATTGCTCCGTTTTGCTCATGAGCGTCCCAACGCGCCGTTTCAGGCAATTTTCCATAGGCACTCAGTTTTGGTACTAGTTGAGAAAGCGTATATTGAAGGAACCTTACGCTATTGCCTACCGGTGCTTCACCGATTATCACCAGCAAACAAGAGAACTTTAGAAGCCGGACGAAACAACTGCCTACGAATCTGTCTAGGCCTCCCGAAGAGCTCATCAAATTCTGGAACTGTAGCGGAAGCAGGATGTCTACCGCTAGAAGTCATCTCTACTCAAGAAACCATGCGCACTCATTTTCGACATCTCCTACAAGGGAAGAAGAATTTTCTGTACAAGCCGTGCAAATGCTGCAACTTACTGCTATTCGACAGCCACTGCAAACAATGCCTCCGAGATTTCCTCCTTGGACACTTTCGCCTCTTGATATAAAACCATTTGTACCAGGCATCAATGGAGCAAAGAGACGCATCTCACAGACCACACTGCTGCAGACTACTCTCCTCTACTTAGCCGAGCACTACACCCAGCATACTCATATTTACACTGACGCCTCCACCACTCAGGAGACTTCATCCTATGGCCTCTATGTCCCCTCCACAAGACGAATGCTATCTTATCGGCCACAGAGGAGGACATCCTCGACGACAGCAGAACTTCATGGCATCAAAGAAGCTGTCCTATATATCCTACGTCAAACGCCGAACCGATGGGTGGTCTTCACCTACTCCAAGGGAGCTCTACAGATACTGTTCAACCTCTTAAAGAAAACAAATCATCACCCGATTTCATTTGATATAGCGTACTTACACCACTTGGCTGTTACCACAGGTAACTTTATCACATTTCAGTGGATACCAGCTCATTGCGGTATTCTGGTCAACGAAAAAGCGGATGAAGCGGCACGCAAAGGACTTCAAACCCGAAATTATAGGCGAACCTATTTCACTAAATCTGATGCTTCCCAACTGGCTAAGAGACTTGCTTCCGAAGAAAACAAGAGGCTTTGGAACCTTTCGACACATCACTATGCTTTCCTCTACTCTATCGACCCACATCTAAGAACAACATTCCCATGCAGAATTCCTCGACATCTCGAAACTCTGTACCATCGTCTTCGACTAAACAGTGCTTATGGAAACAGCTTACGGTACCGCTTCGGTCAAACCGAAAGTCCGTACTGTAATAACTGTGGCTCCATAGAAACTGTCGAGCATATTTTGTTTGAGTGCCGAGCGTATGCCGAAGAGCGTGCGCTCTATGAACATTGCATGCATATGCTAACCAACAGAACTTTATCAATTGACTGTGTCTTGGGCCCTTTATCCTGCGCCACGCAACAGAGGCAAGCGATGAAACTGCTATTCATATATTTAGAGAGCATCGGTCAGCTCGACAGACTTTAATGGCACCTTGAGAGCACGTAATAAGTCACTGTCAGCGCACGTCCCCGCCCAAGAGAAAAAAAAAACTCAATTTGTGTTTTTACAACTTTTTTATTCTATTTGAACTTTTTATATTTTTTTCTATCTCTCTCTCTCTCTTTGTGTCTTTCAGTCCCCTTCCCCACGCAGAGTAGCAAGTCAGCGAATTTACACACACCGGCTAAATTCTCTGCTTTTTAATAAAGAGCTCTCTCTCTCTCTATTGTCTCAACAGGTAAGCTGACGATACTTCATGCTCACAGCTATTAAGGATGCCGTCTGTATTATGTTTCTGTACTCACTCAATGTGAATGTTTGACACACAACCACATGTCTATTTTACTTATATTTGTTTTCCTGTTTTAGGCCTTCCTAAATATTTTTCGTATTACTAATCGCCACGTAATGGGAGCTATAAGTGGCAATAGCGCGAATAGCGGCGGTGTCCTGCGACGCTTTGTGCAACTACACAATGCGTCTGAGATATTTCTGTTTGTACGTTAGCGATTGCACGTTAGCGTTGTACGTGAGTATATCAACAAAGAATCCCTTACGCCAGCAGCTAAGTAGAACATGGCAATTCATTGCAGTTTTACGTCATCTACGTATACACCAGGGGTCTCAAACTCAGCTTATAGCCAGCGGGCCTCAGTCGTGAAATTTTGCTCCAAGGGCCGGGCAGTGAAGATGGTGGGGTCGGAGAGATTTTGAACAAAATGACGTCGCCATTTGAGAGGAAGCCTTTCCCATATCTCATATATAGGTCATTTCTGAAGGGAATTTGGAGTCAGGATTCGAGAAACATCGATACTGATTTACACAACGAGTGAAATCTGGACGCCGACTGAAATATAGAGTTTTTGTGACCACATGTTCCTCACGAAAGAAAGGCTTGAGACCAGTCATGTCTGTGTAGCTCACGAACACACTTATTTAGAAAATAAAAACAAACGGGACGGAGACGGTCATGTATGCCGGCCGGGCCGCTAGTGGACGGTCTCAAACCCTGTATACACCATGCGTTCCCACCCCCCCTCCTACAAACGAAAAAAAGGTCACTACCAGCGTTGTTGCTGTTGTACACCTGTCCGGATATATATTGTGCAAACTGTCTTTTACGGACAAGCGAAAAGTCCAATCCGGTATTTGCGCCGTCGTGCGAAGGCTTCTTACTGACGTTATTGTGATTATATGGCAACCCGCTAGCTGGTCGGCAAGGTGAGCAGCGACTCCCATCAATTGCAAAAATGACAAGCAAGAACCGCTGTCAGCGAAGTGTATAAAGAGTTGTCCTCTGAAGAAGCTAAAACAAGTCTCAGTAAGTTGTTTTGAAAGGAAACTAATGTACTTTGAGCAAGAAGGGCAAAACTTTTGAGATACTAACAGACATTTCATTCAAGTGAAACAAGATAGGTTACAGTTAGGAAATTTTCAAGCATACATTTTCGTGTATAGGCGTTTACTACTACATTATACGGATCTGTAATAACAAATTTGAGAATGTATCGAAGTATCTCAAGATACAGTTGCCAAGTATCGTATCAGATACAATTATTGCGGCAGTATCTTGTATCTGTATCTCAACTACTTCTTGCTTGAGTATCTTGTATCGTATCGCGATACAATTTCAAAGTATCTTTGCCCAGCCCTGCCTGTAGCAAACACAAACGAGTGTAGTGTTATGCGCGTTATTCTTCGAACACAAGGAGATTGTTACGTTCATAACTTGTGCTATTGCAGAGTAAATTTATTTTATATTAGTTGAAAGTTGAAAATCGAGGTTCGAGCCAGTCAGAGTGAAAGCCCAGTTAAGAAGACAGTGCTCAGGATTTCAGCTAAAGTATACTCTACATTGATTGTTATAACATTATTCATTAATAGGACGCTTTTTATTTTTGGCAGCGGGAACACGAACAGTGCGGCAGATGTAATAAGCTGCGTTCAACTAACGTGGACGTGGAATTCGTCGACTTTTTTTTACCACGATATGTCTTTCCGTCTTTGTTTTATGAGCTCAGTGCAGTTTCCTTTTTGATTCACATACTCTAAAGGCTCTTGACGCGCATTACATTGGGGGGTGGGGGGGTACAGTGAACATGGGTGGAGGTTATAGCGAAAACATTTGTGCGCTCGTTAACAGCAGCATAAATAAAGCAGACAATAAATAACACTAACGCATACAAAATATGTTACAAGGTTTTAGACATACTGGTTAACTGAAAATTATTAAGCAATGTTAAGCGAACTGTTTAACATTTATACAAATGCGTCGTCGCTCATTATCGACACATCTTAGGGCAGATTATTTCAATGAAGGATTCCACACAACAGGGGCGACTTAATTAAGAGGTTAGTACGCGCATACGGCACTAAAGCATTGACGGGATCATGTAGGCGCGAGAAAATGCGGTGGGCAGGGAATATGAAAGAGGTACCAAATGACGAATGATTATGATAAAGCTTGTGAAAATGAGGTTGCAGTGCCGGCAATCTTCTTTTCTCTAGTGATGCGAGGTTCAGTGATGCTCGAATGACGTAAGTAGTTTCTAGCTAAAAATCGGGCGTCTTTATTTTCGATAGGCTCTAGTATATTAACTAAGTGTATTTTATGTGGATTCTAAATGAATGAGGTATGTTCCATTTTAGAGCGAACCAGTGAGCTGTACGCTGCGAGTTTTGTCTTCCTGTTAGCTTGATGTAAGTGGCGTCTGATGAATCAAAATCTTCTAGATGCTTTAGATATTATTGCGTGAATGTGGGCATTCCATAGCAGGTCGGCGGAAAGTTGCACGCCTGCATACTTTATAGAAAAAAAAAATGTGTTCTCTAGGCATTACGTTAATCACGCAGGAATTCAAAGAGGGGGAGGGGGGTGATAGTCGCCAAGTTATAACTTTTGTTTTATAAGATTTAAGTTTCATTTGCCATTGATTACAACAAGTGGAAAAGCTGTTAAGGTATTTTTGAAAGCGGTGTGGTCCTTGCTGTTGGTAAGCTGACTAAAAATCGCACTGTCGTCGGCAAATAAGCGATTCGTAGATGTCAGGTTGTTAGTATTGTTCTTATTGTAGATCAGAAACATTATCGGTACAAGTACTGAGCATTGCGGTAAACCGCATTTAACTTAAATTAGTGAAGATCAACAAGCATGTGCAGTCAGAAATTGATAACACTCACACAAAAAAAAATGTTATCGAGTTGGTAACGCTTCGGTTTGTGTTAGGGCTGTCTAGCTTGATTACTAACGAGTGTGGGGAAGTTTATCAAATGCTTTAACAAAATCAATAAATAGGCATCAATTACTACGGACGAATGAACCGAATGATGGAGGTCGTGACGGGCTTGTCATCACGGGCAAGATTAAGAATGCACTGTTTTGAACAGTTGTTCAGATACCTGAGTTTATCAACATATCAGCATATTCCAAGAGATACGAAACGCTTCATCCAGATCTCCCCATGAACAGTAGCAGTTATTTAATTGAACTCATATGCCGGCAGGCGTTTCTAACTCCCCATGCCGTCGCTACCATAGGTGCAGTGGTACCGATCTCGTAAGCAATGTACTTCAGCTTCGTCGTAAAGGACGCAGTGACGACAAGAAAGGGGAAAAATGGGGTTTCACATTTTTTCCTCGTGATGTTCCACAAGGAGAATTAGCAAAACATTGATATCTAATAATAGCAAATATATATTGCATCGTACTCTTTTCCAATGAATTTTATGGTTTTGCGTCAATGTTTGTTGAAATTGTGTCTGAATTTGGGATTCTCCTCGATACCGTCAACAGAATTTAACTTAGCTTTTTCTTCAAAGTTCCAACTAGCTTCGTCCAGATCGGCGCAATGATTGTGTGCTAAGGCAAATTTGGCACGTCACATATAGCGGAGCTGTAATAGTTGAGCTAAGTCAGTGTAGAGCGATGTCGTTTACACCAAAACCAAGCCGACAGAGAGGGGCAAGCGCATAGCGAGAGGTAAAGCATATCATAAGCTAAGCACAGGTGAGAATCAAAGCTTAGCATAGCAGAATTGGGAAAGGGAAGTGAGGGTGAGGGCGAGGAGGAAGGGAGAGAGTAAAGCATGCTAAGACGATGGAGTGTCAAGGCAAGGAATTAGTAAGACGAGGGGGAAAAGGGGGGATCTGTACAAGAAAGGGAATCGACGGTTGGGTAGCTAGGGAGGGAGAGAGTAAAGCATGGTAAAGCGGCGTGGGACTTTAGTCGCTGAGGCTTTCCTTCAACTCCGCTATCCGTTGGTGTGTGCAGTAGTAAAGCCACGCCAAGAATTTTTAATGTTTTAAAATGACGAATTTGGTCTCTAGCTAAGCCTTCTCCTAAACACACATGCGTGTACAGCGTCTGCTCAACCGCAGAAAGAATAGGCTGTTCTCGTGCCGTCTGTAGTCTCAACACGAAGCCTGCGTTGACAGCACAGCACCTATAGGAGTCATCTACTTTTCAATGTCTTATGTCGCCATTTCGTTATGGACCTAATGAGCAGTTAGTCGCTGCTATAAGGCTTCTCCACCACCATGCAGTCGAGAAACAACACAACATAGCGTATCAGTGGATACCGGGTCATTGTGGTATATACGGTAACGACCGTGCGGATGAGGCCGCCCGATCTGCACATGACAGTGACCACTACGCAGATATACCGTTCTCCAGAACCGACGCAGCTACAAGACTTCGTTCGCTGGCACGTGAACTCACACTTGCCCAGTGGAACTCGGCTGAATTCTCCAACGCTCGTCTACACAGCTTGGATCCCAATCTCCAGCTCCGTCTTCCGTCAGGAATATCGCGAGCTGAGGAGACGCTTCTGTGCCGCCTGTGGCTTGGCGTGGCCTTCACGAATGCCTACTCCTATCTGATTGGAATGGCCAACAACTCCACATGCAATTACTGCAGCTGCGAAGAAACGATCTCCCATCTTCTGTGTGAGTGTCCCCGTTTCAGTGCGCCAAGACAAGAACTTTCCAATGCGCTAGATAAACTTGATAATCGCCCTTTGTCGGAACAAAGGGTTTTGGGACCCTGGCCGAGTCCATCGTCAGCACAGAAGGCTTTAAAAGCATTATTGCGCTTCTTGCGGACAACTGGTCTTAGAGACAGACTCTAAGAAGTGACATATTCTCGTTTCCTTTTTTTTCCCCATCTTTTTTTTTTTCTTTTTCCTTTTCTGGCTCTCCTTTTTTCTAACATCTCTCTTCTATCATCTTTTATCCCCCTTACCCCTTCCCCCAGCACAGGGTAGCCAGCCGGTCTAAGAACTGGCTAACCTCCCTGTCTTTCCGCTTGTTTCTTCCTTCTCCTTCTACTGATGTCTGTGGAGGTAGCTTGCGCGCCATCGCTCGCGATCGCACCCTAATGATCAGAGTTCGCACTTGCTGCTCGTGCGACGCATCCCCCCCCCCCACCCCCAATGGCATCCCTTCACGCTCCTTCGCCCATCTAAAGGCTGGCGGGGTTATTTCACCCTCCTTCATAAACAAATGCATTAGGGGCTCATTCGCAAAACTTCGCGTCGCCTAAGCAGCATCAGGTGGCATCCTACAGTCAAACCGAAATTTTACACTTAATTGACTGTTCTAGTCACTGGCTTACGGTCAAGATAGCACCTCATAAATTCCCTCACGGACAGTTCATCCTAACATTAATTACATGCGCCACGCGTTATTAGGTTCCCAATCCGAGCGCATGTTAGATTTTCTTGTAAATAAGTCTCATTAGTAGTATTACGAAGGCGTAACAGAGGCTTTTTAGTGGAACGCCTGGCAGAAAGGTGGGCGAAACTACCTGGTGGCAGGCCCGTAGCCTAGCCCCCCCCCCCCCCCCGAAATTTTGTTGAAGTAGGTGTTTTACCAAAACTAAATAATGGAAATAGGTTTTTTTTCTCAAATAGTCAGTTTTCACCAAGTGCCCCCCCCCCCCCAAAGAAAAAAAAAACTTCCTGGCTACGGGCCTGCCTGGTGGGTAAACAAAATTACGTACGTATTCCTGCGCTGCAGCGCGCACTCACAGACCATAAACTTGATTACTTTCTCTATAACACAGCTAATACATGTAGGTCTGTTTCACGTAACGCTACTCTGTTTCTGCAATAGTGAGCTGGCACATTTTGCGGGCGAGGTTGCTCCAACAATGAGAAGTATAGCACGCAAGAAAAATGTGCGTACGCGATGTAATTTTGATTGTATCTCCATTTCTACGGATTTTAATCAATGAGCGTATCTTGGGAATAGGAAAGTTATAACGTTTGACGTGGATTCTGCTCCACCGATTATGTAGATGGAGCTCCGAACACGCGAGGAAAAAAAGGAGCACCCATGCACGTAGTAAAATGTAGCCATGTGTATATTTCCTGCATTAGTTTCTGTATTTTATATCTACAGTAATAAATTGATGTTTTCTAAATGACTTCCCGACGTGACAGAACAGAAATGATGCAGTGATGCTAACGTAAATATACGAGATTTCATAATAAAGCTTTCCTTTTCGAAAGTCGTAGTAAGACTTATTTCCAATAATTATATAAAGCTTGCATAGCGATTGCGGCCGCAAACCAGATCCTGGAAGAACTAATGTTGGAGGTGAACTGCTGGAGAGCAAAATTATGAGAGCCCACTTCTCAGGCAACGTGTTATGCAGCAACGCATTGTCACTAAAAGTGAGAGCGAAATTTAAAATTTCGGTAGGAATAGAATGCCATTTAGACAAAGTGCACTTTTCCGAATGAGTCCCACACGTTGTATTTGGTTTCCAGAGTTGCCTAGACTTTCGTTCACTCAGTTGGGCTGATTTACATAAAAGTCTCTTATCTGCCTCTGCAATGGTAAGCGGGCACAGTTCGCCGGAGAGGTGCTGCGAACGATGCGATAAAAAAACTACGCATTCCATTTTATAGATATATATATATATATATATTATTGACTTGCGAGCCCCCCCCCCCCCCCCTCCCGCCACTGCTGCTGCTCCTCCGACCATAAAAGCAGCCAGCAGCCTACCCGACGCTGCTACTAGCTGCGTTGGGTTGGCCTTTGAAGCGCGCCCTTCACGCCATCCCGCGAATGAGAATGAACACGCTCAAGCGCCTCCGAGATCTGCGTACTGTCAGTGGTAACTGGTGTATATAAATAGCTCGCCGTTTGTATGCTGGATGACGAATGGCGCGTGGCGGAATTGTCTAGCGCTGCGGAGCGAGGGGTGTCACGTTCGAATCCCCGGTCGCACGCTTCGGAAAATTTTTCTTCTGAATTATTTTTATTTGTGGCTTTTATATAATATACATACATATACATATCCGGCATATGACGGCGACGGCAAAAATCCGCCGAGAGCATCCATATCTGGATTTCGCAATAAAAATTACACCATTTCCCGCTAAAGGGGACCATGAGGCGATGCGAAGCCGGAGCACTTGCACGATCGCGTTCCGTTGGCGTTCTTTGGGCATGCTATCGACCTCGCGTCGTGGAACGCGAAGAGGAACGCTACGCGCGTTTTGTCTTCCCTTAGCCTGGCCGTTAATTCTCACAGGGCCAGCGGGGAACGCCATAAAGTTTCCTAAAATGACCTAGAGGGAACTCTGGCGCTGCGATCGTTCAGCCACCATGGGAATGATGGGTAGTACCAAGGAGGACCTCCTTGGGTAGTACACGGATTTGCCTAGTCTTCGTGCTTGTGGGCTTCGAACGCACTTGTGGCTTTGTTTTATTGCTATGTTTTTGGTTTTCTTTCGGAAAAAAAAGAATGGATCGTTGTGAACTTCGTGACCAGATTCGAATCGGTGAGCCTAAAGAAGTTAAAGTGGTGAAGTGAAACTGCTGATTTTTGCTGAACTTCGTTTTGCGACAAAGCGGATGCAGGCGACGCGGAGCCAAACGGAGCCGAAAGAACGAAGTTTAGACAAATCCGTGTGCTACCCATGATTCCCATGCTGGCTGAAGCGCGATGCATTGCAGCTCCCATAGACACTAGCGCCAGAGTTCCCTCTAGTAAGTATTGTAGGAAACTCTATGGGGAACGCAGTCGGCAGGCGTGCGAGAGGGGGCAGCGTAGGAGAAGAGAGAGAGGGGGAGGGGACGCGCATGCGCTGGTGCTCATCGCGGCGTTGCGCAGGAGAATTTCGGCATGTTTAATAATAATATCTGGGGTTTAACGTCCCAAAACCACGATATAATTATGAGAGACGCCATAGTGAAGGGCTCCGGAAATTTCGACCACCTGGGGTTCTTTTACGTGCACTTAAATCTAAGTACACGGGCCTCAAACATTTTCGCCTCCATCGAAAATGCAGCCGCCGCGGCCGGGATTCGATCCCGCGACCTTCGGGTCAGCAGTCGAGCGCCATAACCACTAGACCACCATGGCGGGGCAATTTCGGCATGTTTAGCCCGCGTTTCAGAGGAAGAGTGGAAAGGGGGAGGGGAGAGAGAAAGTGGAGAGGGGGGAGAGGGTGAGTGGAGAGGGTATGCGCATGCGCAGTAAGGGCGGTCACGCCGCACACCACCACCACCACCACCACCACCACCACCACCACCACTGGATTGAACTCCGCCATAAGATACTATCGCATCTAAAAGCTCATTGGCTGTTGTTACACATCACTCGCAAGGGAAACATATAGCAATGGTTTCGGAGCACTTTATTGGTATCATGCCGACGATGCGAACACACACAGTGTTCATAGTGTTCATATTAATATTATTCTTGCAATAAACGTATTTGTATGTATCAAGCATTCATAGAAAGGTTTTTGCGTTTTTGCATAGTTCAGAGGCATTAGTTAAAGGACGGCACGGACGCTTAGAAAGTCGCCTTCCGAACTGATTACGTTGCACTTGCCTGTAATTCTGATGAAATATGTGGAAGAAATTCGCCCATAAATCAGAGCATGTACGGAGGCTTTTCCAAACTGCATATCGGTAGCGCTTGCATTTATTTAGCTTCATAGAAAGTGGATTATCGGTGTTCTCGTGTTTTATAGAAGGCTCTGAATTTTCATTGTTGCCATGTTAATGGTACGATTTTCCGGCACATGCAGCAGCGAGTAATGATTTCGGTGTGACGTCGCATGCTGAACCGGACAGACGGAAGGATGGACTCACAGGTTTCTTCTTCAGTCGCCGTAGAAGAGCTGACAAATTTTAAAAATGATACTAATAGGATATCCATAAGGGATTCATCGGAAACATTATATTGTGGTATATGAAAAAACGCCGCACGTTTCTTACATGACTGGCAGGAGAAAGGCATCTTCCTATGTCTCTTCTTCTTCTTTTACGTCTGACGGTATTGTGTTGATCAATTTCCCAAAGTAAATAAGAAATACGACTGAAAATTAAACAAAAAGGTCTATATACGCGGAATAAAAATATGTACGTGTCTTATAGGCATTTGAAGGTGCCCAACTCTTACTGCCTGCATGCATGGACACCGTAGCCGTCAAAAGTTATCATATTTACTCTTTTTACGCGCGCACTTCTCCACAGAAAAATTACGACTGCGCCCTCTTTTACGACAGCGCCACCGTAAATTGGTCCTGCTTTTTTTTCTCTCGCAGTGTCTCATGCGAGGCCTCTCACAAGATTAAGGCTGACCCGAAAACCCCCTGCCTCTTCTCAACTCAGTAACCCGGCTCTTTTTCCTGCCTTACTCGATATACGGTACCGTACCAAAGTTCACCCCGTATTCCTCGATGATGTCGCATACAAAATCCCAACTTCAAAATGACAGTTACGTGCAGTTTGCACTCGCGCCTCCACAGGCGTTTCCTCTAGCGACGAAGGAACGGAAGGCATGCGAAACGTCCTGCACGTTATAGCACTCCTCCTACTCGCCGTTACTGTTTCGCTCTTAGGGCTAAATCTGCGATGGCTCTTTTTCTGCACTCGTTTTCATTCTCCCGCCAAGCGTGAAATAGAATCGCGAAGCAAGCATGACCGCTCAAAGCTACTCCGATCTTCGTCGAATGTCTTTGACACCCCACAAAAGCGCCGGCGTCTTCCATCTTATTTCTTTTTCAGGGGCTGCTACTCGCTCAGCGCGCTTGTAGCGTTCCCATCGCGTAGCTTCCTCTCTCCGTTCCCCCAACGTTCACCTCTGCGGACGGAATTACAATGGCGCCATCAAAGTGTGTGAACGTAACGTCAGGCGGACAGGCCCTGAAAAATAGAGTAGGTGCGCACGAAGCCCACGAACAGAACGTAGCGGTTTTTTGAAAGGCCAGCAAAAACAAAAGTGAACATGAATGCCTGAAAAACAAGATGGGATGCCACAACCATTCATTGACGCTGCTTTGCGAGAAGATGGATGAAAACAGATCCTGTGGAACGAACTTTATACTCTTTCGGAGAGCTCTTCCAGCGCTAAGATTAAAGGTCGGTAGAGGTAGACCTCAGTGTATGTAGTCAAGCTCAGTTGGGCTCTGGTCGACAACCGCGAACTCTCTCCTTTCGCTGACCTCCGTGCTTGCTTTATCGCTTTGTCGGTTTAAGCCTTCAGTCATTTTTCGGACATCACCATCACTGCTGAAGAGCACGGTGTCATATACAAATCGTAAGTTACTGAGATATCCCGCGTTAATCTTTATTCCTGCTTATTCCGAATCATGTCATTTGAATACTTCTAAGCATGCAATGAACAACATTCTATAAAATGTATCTCCTCGCCAGACATTTTCCGCGATCGGAATTTTCTGCCTTTTTGGGGCGAAGAGCAGGGAAGCTCAAATAAATAGAATAGATAAAAGCAAAAAATGTACCCTTTCTAAAAAAATACAGCTGAAGGAAGAGGGCCAACCACATGTTTCATTGACCTTTGGCGGATTTTGTTTCCACAGGCATGCCGACAAATTCTGCCACAAAACGCGTGCCCCGTCTCCGCAACTCCACTACACAACACCCTAATTGCGTTAACGAAGCGTTACCAAGGTCGCGCCCTTGCCACTCAAAAATACAATGGGAGCCGAGAAACCGAAATGAATGTCCATTGACTGCATATAAACCGCATGCCATTCACACCTGCCTGTAGCGCGCCCATATTAAAAAAGTCATTTGAGCATTTTACTTCAGTGCAAACCCCCAGTAGTGTTTGAGCACCTAGAACTGCCAATGGTGTTTTGCACGTCCTATTGGAGGAGGCTGTGTGTGGCACTGTGTGGGGGCAGATCTAGAGAAGTTTTATACATCGCTCCTAGGAGCATGTCTGGTTTTGCAAGGTGGGTGGTGCCAGTGACCTCCCACTGTGCATAAAAGGTGATATAAGAGGCCGCTCTGAACTGAAGTACCAACGAATCGGCTGACGTCTTCTTCATTAAATCCTCATGAATCAGCCGGGCGTACCGGCTGCCCGGTATTGACCTGCTTCCTGATACAACGGTTGAATGCGCAGTTTGAACCCAGTATGTGCGTTTGTGCGTGCTTGACAGCAGGCGACAGGTGCGGTGCGATAACAACGCATATATACGTATCACACTTTAGCGCCCATAGTAGCCCATATGTTCAAAATATACTGGGACCCAATACGTACAAGTGGAAACACGCGTAAAACGTGCGACATTCGCAAGAAGAGTGTTCGTGTTTGGATGGAGCGTAGAATGAGAAATACAAGGATGCGTGACCGTATACGCATGCGTCGTCTTCAACAACATGCATATACCCACACACCATTATTACAGCAAGTGCACAAAACATCTCAACGTCAGCAGACACAAGTCGAGTGGAGATTACATTACGGATATCATACTTTTGAATTAATCATGTTTTAATAGATCCCATCATATTTTTGTCACTAAGAGGAGGAAGAGGAGAATAAACTTTATTAAGGGGAACCGGAAGGTTTAAGTGGCCGGGCCTAGGCCTCCCATGAGGGGACGTCAAGGGCTTGCCTCAACGCCGCCTCACGGGCGTGCTGGGTCGCCCAGGTTCGTTCGTCAAGAGCGGAGCTCCGCAGAGCCTCGCGCAGCCTCGACGAAAGGGTCGTGGTGTTAGTGTGTGTGTACTGTGCCGGGCACTCCCACAGCATATGCGAAAGCGTCGCCGGGTGAGTGCCACAGCACCGGCAGTTGGGGGTAGTGTCACTAAGAGAGATTTTATAATTTTGCGCCCTCCTTTATCCTCTTTATGCCTCTTTATGCCTCAATAGCCCGGCAGCAACAGACCGTCAGCGGCCGTTGAGCACGAGCCGCGAGCGTACCCATGTCCATCGTTCTCTTCTACTATCGGCACACTCGCAGCCACCGCTTCCGTAGTGCCCTTCCCCTCCGATGAAACTGGGAAGGAATACGCGGTATCCATTACCCTTGGCCACGGCGGACCGCACGTGGTGTACGTAACCAGACGCCGGCACAGTTCCTACACCATTTCACCATGGTCCTGGCGTTGTCCTTGGCAACTGGGGGTCCAGCATCCATTTTGGTGTCGGCTGTCGACGTGGCAGCCACCTTGCTGCCGCTGTCTGTGGTCGCCTTGCTGTTGACCTCTGGTTCCTCCTTGTTATCAGTCGTGGCATCCTCGGAATCTGCTTGCCGAGCCTTGCCTGCATCCCCGTCACTGTTTGCCTCGTCCTTCTCGTCTTTCTTGTTCTCGCTATCAGCTGACTCATCCTCGTTGGCGGCTGCCGTTGAGGCCTCCACAGCAGAGGCTGCCTCTTCGTCTTCCTCCTACTCTTCACTCTCGTCCTTCTTCACTTGGAGACAGTTGCCTTCTTACCACGCGCCGCCTCCATGTTACCCACACAGCGCCCACCTGCGCGACTTCCCACGTTGGGGATGTGTCCTGGCCGGTTCAGCCTTGGCCTTCTTAGTGTGTTGCTCGGTGCCATGCGCCATCGCACCGCCCGGATTGTTTTTCGACGTGTTTTCGCGAACGCGTGCCACTGCCTCCACGGCTCTCTTCAGTTGCTCCACATGGATCACCTCAATTTCCGATACAATCCCGTTCAGCAGCTTCTCAAGCTCGTCATCAGCCTAGTTTTTCTTTTTCATTTTCTGCTTTTTCTTCTTCCTTCCCTTATCCACAATTTTCTTCTGTTTCTCCTGAATATCACCGTCACCGTCCACGCCGTCCGCTGCTCCCTCCCAGTCCAGCACGCCGTCTTCTCTCGCGCCATTCTCACCTACGACGTCCTCCTTCGCTCCATCTACCTGAACGACCTCGGCGATCTCTTTTTCACCATCCGGAGACTCACTGACCTCCGCTTCGCCTTCCTCCAGCTCGTCGACGCTTTCCCCGACGATTTCCTCGTCCATATGAGCATGTTGCTCAGCACTCACGTTCTCCACGGCCGCCTCTACCCCGGACAGCTCGTTGCACAATCCCACCGCGTCGCCTGCGCCTTCCGTGATTTCCTTGACATCAGCTCCGGCTCGCTGCACATTCGCTCCAGGCGGAGAATTCTTTCCGGCAGCGTCGTGGAGGTCCATCACGTCTACAAACGGGATGCCGTGGGTGATGAAGTAATCAACAAGGTAGACGTGGAGCCGTGCAGCCGAGGTAGTCGTGGAGGCACAGGTTAGCTCGAGAGCAACGCCAGCAGGTGACGGCAGAGTGAAGTACTACTCGAAAAGATGCGCATCGACTCCGTCTCTCTTTAGAAGGAGCGATATTGTGGACTGTACTGATCACCTTGCCTTTAAGGTTCACGCTCTCTTTTCTTTCAACGACTCGAAAATCTTCGCGCCTGGCTAGAACACAAATGCTGCATTTCTTTGAACTTTGTAAGATTGCCTGGGTTCGGTACCGTGCACCTCCATTTCTTCCCCTTTACGTTGATCATTGTCCTCCATTGCAATCTCCCGTCTCCCGACAAGACACTCTCGGCAAACACTTAGCTCTTTACTTCGCTCTCTGCATTTACTACACAGCATAAGGAAGGCTGCAGTTTTCCATCGGATTTTCACTTGTGTTCGTTCAGCGACTCGCCGATTGCTTTGCAGCAGCGTCACAGTCAGCACATAGTTGGTCGTCCTTGGACTTTTGGTCTCTTCCGTTCTCTATTCTATTATATGTTTCGGAAGAAGTATCGCATAGTTTCGCCATGGGCTCAATGGAACACGATTAGTTGTGCATTCTTAGATAACCTTTTTTATTTATAGCCGAACTCGTCGGCGGTTTAGTTGCCAGTACGCAGCATTTCTCTCCGTGTGACACAAAGTTAGTGTGTAACAAAATTATAATGCCATTGAACAAACTTGTGTTCTCAACAAGCTATATGTAGCCTATAAAACGTGCAAGTGTTGTGACTTGACGTTCCACGATGATGGAAGAGTATCTGTAGTGGGATATATCGTTATCGACGTCCGGAAAGATGACGGAATGCTACGCTTTTATTTGTATGCTGTGCGGCTGCCTGCTTGGCCCGTGCAACATATATACCGCTTGTTCTAAGGCGAATCTTGAGACCTTCCCGTTTCAAGGTTGTGTGAGGTACATACAATATCCCGTGAGCATGCGAGCTGCGAGTCCACTTAGTCCCCACTTCATTTGTCCGCGTTTGCTTGAGTTAAAAAAGAATAAAAAAAAATTCAGGATGCTATCATTGGGGCAGGAGCCCTTCCTGCTGCGACAAGGCTTCGACATCCCAACGTGGGAGACCTGAGCCTGGGTCGTCTATAACCCTTCAGGACAATTCAATAAAATTATAACCAACCCAGGAGCCCTTCACCCATTGCGGGATGGGGGCAAGCGAAGCTTGACGTGGGCGTGCCTGGCCTTTGCTTTTGTTTGCTTCTCTCTTTCTTTATTTCTTTCGAATTGCGCAATACTCCCGCCTAAAGTAAACGTTCAACTTTAGTACAGGTAGTGGCCGTCCCTGGAATGTCGTTTTCCGGCTGAATCGGCAAGCACTTTTCACGTTTTTTCTAGCGTTCGTTGGCCTGTAGAACGGCCTTACGAAAGGACCATCACGCGATCATGGAAATGTGGGTTCGGAAGTCAATTTTCTTGGAGTCCCAATTTTCCTAAATTGTGCTATTCCTCCTATCGTACTTACGCGTTTTTCAGCGTTGTTAGGAAGCGTGTGTCTTCATTTTGGCGCCGAACTTTTAAACTGCATCAATAGTGTGTCAAAAATCTCGCAAAGCGTTTTTTAATATTTAACTATTTTAATATTTACTACACGTGTTTTTTTAATATTAAAGTCATGGTATGTGGGCTCATAACAAACACTATTTGAGAACGAAATCGCATCATCCTTCAAAAAAATACAAACAAAATTGTCCTAGAGTTCTTCAGACTAAACGACTACTAAAATTCTGTATTCGCAACAATATGTCACGTTCAAGGAGGTTTAAAAAAAACTTCTGGAGTGGAGGTCCCCTATGCGCGCCCACGCGAGTGGGTGAAGCCTGGGAATCCTGTTGGCAGCCATCTTGCTCCAGGCAAGAGGCAGCGCAGCTTGAGCACGGACAATTGTGAGCTTCCACGGGGCCATTTCAGCATGAGAACTGGATAGTTAGTGTCACATATTTGGCCGAATTTTTTTTTTGTCCTGCAAGATTGACAAAGGCACTTTTTTACGCCATAATACATGGGCTGAAGCGTGCCTGATAACACGTAGAATTCGCTTCCAGCATTCCCGAAATGAAGAACATGGTGGAGTTAATAATTGCTACATAAAATCGTATTCACCCGAGACCATCCAGAGACTGGAAGCGAGTACCAACCAGACGTGCCGATTGCTCAAGCGAATAGCAAACAAACGTGCGGGTATGAAGGAAGCGAACCTCCTAAGGTTAGTGCAATCTTTCGTAATTAGCAGGATTATATATGTAGCCCCCTACCTGAAATTCACCAGAGCAGAGAAAGACAAGGTCGAAATCATTATTAGGAAGGGAGTCAAGACGGCTCTCGGACTTCCGCCAAACACACCAACGAACAAAATCTTAAGTTTAGGGGTGTCCAACACCTTAGACGAGCTCATTGAAGGGGCGACAGTATCGCAATATCAGAGACTGGTGCGCACTCAGACTGGTAGACGGATCCTGGAGCGGCTGGGGTTTGAGCCCCAGGCGCGTTCCAAGCAGACATGCAAAGTCCCACCGCGAGTCAGGGACAGGCTAAGAATACTCCCGTTGCCCAGGAATATGCACCCGGTGCATCACGAGAGCAGGCGAAAGGACAGAGCTGGGGCGTTGCAGAAAAGCCTGAGAGGCAGGCAAGATGTGATTTACACGGACGCGACCGAATACAAGCAAGGCAAAGTATACGCAGCCGTAATTACACGCGAAAACGGAGGCCCTGCCTCGTGCTGCAGCGTCAGACATTTAGGAGCAATAGAGGCGGAATAAGTCGCCATTGCGCTGGCTTTGACTCAAAAGAATGTGAGAGTTATTGTTAGTGATTCACAATCTGCAATCAGAAATTTTGATGCGGGCAGGATCTCTGCCACAGCTGTACACATATTAGCCGTCGGACAGCCCCCAGCGTAGCAGGTTTCACTAATCTGGACACCGGCTCATCAGGGTTTGCGAGGGAACGAGAAGGCGCACGCGCTGACCCGAGGTCTCACTTTCCGGGATTCCAGCGCTGTCTCGACAACATCCCCAAGCGAGGAACCCCTACAGACCGCTGACGAACTGACCACTTATAACGGAATCCTTAACCATTATAAGCTGGGGCGTAAGACTTACCCGAGAGCGCATAAGAACCTTTCAAAAATCGAGGAAGTTATGTGGAGAAAGTTACAAACAGGGGTATTTCCAAACCCGCAGTTGTTGAGCAAGTGGCATCATCCCTCGGTGTATAGCCCTCGGTGTGGGCATTGCGATGGTAGAGCGGACTTAGTCCACATGGTTTGGAGCTGTCCTAACTTTGATGAGCCAGACAGATACAAAGAGTCCTGGGAGTCCTTGCTACTCAACGAAGAGGAAAATGCTCAACGGCAAGTCATCGGTCTCGCCCTAACCGCCGCCACGTCCCAAGGGATCCCGGTCGACGGTTAGGGAGGATGAGTGTGGGTTTAGGCTGCCGCCTCTACCCCGTCATCTATTTGACGGGTGCCAATAAAGTTACTTCTCTCTCTCTCTCTCTCCCCGGCTTTTATACAATTTCAAATGAAAACAGAAGCATATACAATGTGGTTTATACGTGAATAGACAAAGCTACAAATCCAAAATAACTTCAAAATGCATCATTATGCAGACAGTCACGAAACTAACCGTATGAAACACGCGCCCTTAAAAACTAAACACATCAAAAGAAGAGATACGAAAGCAAATGAATTAACTAGCTTGCTTCAGCTCTTGTTTACGCTCGTCTACAAAATTTAAAAAATAACAGTCCTTGTCAGCCGCGTTCTTACACCTCTCTGGGAGTTTTGAATGCGAAGAATTTCTTAGGGAACGAACCTTTGGCCCATTCAGCGTTTCTATCTACGAATCTATCTACCTAGCCGCCTACGCCTGCGTGCTCTCATAATCGCCTCCTTAACTTGATGTAGACCAAAATCGGCGTGGGAGGGTAAGAGGATTTGACGAATATGGCTGTCGGACCATGGCATGAATAACGGGAAAATGCTGTTGCGTACGTCGTCAAACCCTTTCCTCCAGACACGTGTGGCACATAGACGTTTACCACTGACCGCAGTGTATGGTTATGCGCCACAGGTGATTGACAATTTATATCTACCCAGGAACGGCGAAAACAGACATTAGTAATTTAATTGCGAGAGCGTTAAGAAAAACCGACATAGGCAGCGTTGACCGGACGAATGGAAAGAATAAATATTAGGATCACAGCAGGAATCGAACCCAAGCATTCTGCGTGGCAATCAAGTTTTCTACCACAGAGGCACGTCAGGTATATAGACTGGTTTGGAAAAACAGCCTATGCAGGCGTAATGGCGGTGCTACGTCAAGTGTGGTTGTGGTGCTGGCTATCTAATTTTGCAAGAAAGCAGTGCACAGTACGTATGTATACTTCTACGATACCGACGTTATATCAGATTAACGTCTGTGGTTCCAGTGTTGGCTCCGCTTTTTTTTAGTGTAATAAACATTAGATTTGTGTTCCAATGTTTCAGAAAGCTATATTGAAGCATTGCTGGACCCCGGAGGAATATATTAACGAAAGTCACGTATGAAATCCACATGTTTGCACCATAATGTGCACTTAGTTTCGGTAATTCTGGCGTATGTACTCTAAGGTCAGGGCTGGCGTTATATTGCACCATAAAGTTACCCTTTAAACGCCAGTGTTGTCAAGTTGATCCACCTCGTAACGCTTGGCTCAAAGCCATAAAGTACAGCATAGAAGTACTCGCTGACTGCTTCGCATGAAACAGATTCCCTCAACGCGTGGGATCTGCCGAATTTTTTTCCGGTTGATTTCTTTTGAAATGTGGCGAAGCCTGATTTTACAGCGAAAGCTGTTATCAGATCACAACGGCAGCGGCGTAGTTGTCAGCTGCCGCCGCTGGTGTCCGTAACTACTATCGCGCGAAATAAGAAAAAAAAATTGGCCGCGTATCTGCGTGCTTCGCTGCAAATGTCGTGTAAAGACGATAGAAGAGGCGCTGCGTGAGATATGAACGCCATCTGGCAATACGTCGGGAAACGTGAATGCTGTGTTGCGGGCTGGTAGTCCCGGCGCAGCAGCAGGCGAAGACCGGCGGTGACCAACGCGACCGGCGGGGACGCCAGCCAGCCCGAACACGCGGTTTGGCGCGAAGCGCCGAAGCAGAAGAAACGTCCGCACTCAACGAGTACTCTCCACACACTTTTATATTCACGTCGCCTGGGTAAAGCAGGAATGCCAGAGCGGCGCCCCGTGGCACCCGTACAGTGCAATACTGAACCGAAACCGAAACACAACAATGAGCTCGTGCAGAGGGCACGGAGGAAGCCAAGTTTCGGCGCAGTCGCATTTTCAGCGCAGCATAAGAAACTAGGGTCTCTAGAATTACGTATCTATGTATTTTCTATTGAAGGAACACACCACCTAATACTTACCTAGTGATGTTGCGCCTCAGATATGCGTAATGTTTGCTTTTTGATCAACAATGTACACAAGTATGAAACTAGTCAGCCGTTCACGATGGCTGGCCCTTGGGAAAGTGGTTCAACTTTGGCCGAGTGGCTGAATAGAGGGACGTGCCGACAAACAGAAAGACAGACAGAAAGACAGACCAAAATTTCTGCGTGTAAGTTCCCCAAGAAAGACTATCGTCTTTAAAAAACATGGTTGATCCCTCCGTCGTAGGAATCGGAATAACACGAAAGTAATACGTGCCCTTAAAGAAGTAACTGATCGTTTACTGTACATTGATATAAGAGAGTCTGTACAATGTATATTGATGTCTGGCAGCTATAGCACCGTTTAACGTGGATGCACCCACTTTGATGCTTGATGGTACATCTCCATGCAGATGACTAACGCCCATGTTCAATGATTAAACAAACCCTTGTGGTAAATATAGTTAGCGGTGAAAGCGTAATCAGAGAACGAGTTGTGATAGCCAGAAGAGCGTCGCATATTGGACGCAGAACTTGGTCGCCATCCTGCGGCATGTCAAAATGTGATTGAATACTACGGCCGCACTAGAGGGAAACGCAAAGCGCGTCGTGCCGCCCCGGCAGCCCGGCCGCAATTTTTCTTGGGGCGAGCGCGTAGGCAGGGAACGCGGTGTTACAGCCAGGTGAAGCAGGCGCGCGCCGCATAGCTATTTTTGGTTTGCATTAGCGTGATGCTATGAGTGAGGCCGACGCTTTTACAATGCTTGCGTTAGGGTCGCTACCTCGCGGTATGTTAAGCCATTGACAAAATTGCACTTCTATTGAAAACGCGCAGAATGCGACAAACGTGTAACGCGTTGCAGGTACTAATCGCGGAAGCCACAGTAATGATGAATTTACTTTGCCGCTCCCAGAGGGCAACACCACCCCGCCGACCGGGCTAGTGGTAAATATAAAAGGCGCGTTTGTAAAGCCTCTAGAGCCTGTGACCGTGGCGCAGTGGATAGCGCGCCCGGCATCTGTTGTTGCGGACCGGGCGGTCGTGGGTTCGATGCCCGTTGACGGAACTTTTAGGGGCGAAGCTCCTTAAGGCGGCACCCGTTCGTCCCTCATAGTCGTAGTAGTGCGTAACCAGTCGTAACGCTAGTACCAGATCTTGACTCAAAGGTGGTGCCGGTGGGAGATTTTTCCTGTGCGTTGTTGAACAATAAAAAATTCGCAGCGTGCGCGTTAACTAAAAGCCGAATTCTTCTGTCTCTCATTCCCCATTAGCAGACATTGCCATATGTTCCAGTAGGAAACGTTAGTAGAAGTGTAAGTGTTAGCTAAAAGCCGACTTCTTCTGTCTCTCATTCCCATTAGCAGCCATTGTTTACCTCCAAGGCAGTGCCTTGGGAGATTTCTCCTGTGCGTGATTAAACAATAAAAATTTTGTTCAAAACGCCGTTGATTGATGAAATAAACCAACGAAAGACGCCGGATGTTTCCTAAAAGCAAGACGAAAGAACGCCAGATGTTTCTAAACCAAAACGAAAAGACGCCAGCAGCTTAATAACGAAAGACGCCAGATGTTTTCTAAAGCAATGGTTTTCTAAACAATGAAAATTCACAGCGTACATGTAAAATTAAAGTGAGCTGCAAGTCGTCATAACTCATCGAACCTTTAGTATAAACGCGCCCGATCTCACGTCGGTGATGATGTACTGGGCAGAATTCACGGAAGATTCACGGTTTACCGATGAACCTCGGCAGCTTCGCCCACTCATCATCATTCACTCCGTGGATATGCTGTGATATTTTTTCTTTGCCATTTAATCGTGTCACTCAAGTGTCACTAAAATACGTCACTGAAGTCTTGGTGGACCCCGGCATAAAACACTTGCGTGTTAAAAAATGAAATAAATAAAAATAAACAGGCTCAAATGGGATTTGAATCCGGGTCCTCAGCGTGGCAGTCGAGTATTCTACCACAGAGCCACGCTATTGACTTGAACTCCTTTGCAAAAACATCCTTACAGGCGTCATGTCGGCCAAGGAATCGCGTTAAATGTGTAATATAGCATGTCAGAAGAGTAAAATAACGACCAGGTGTCACACAATGCTATTTGCGCAACGAGTGACCATATCGTTAATTGCTTCAAATCCATTACAAAAGGCCCAGTCATAATTATTCATCGTCATCAGCCACAGGTAGGATCAACAAAGCTCACATAATGCCTTACAGATGTGTAACGGGTACCTCGCTTATCCGCAGAAAGACGAATAATGGCCGAGTGATTGCATCCCTACTTCACAAAAATTATGATTTGCGGCGTAGTGGGTACCTTCCAAGTGTACTTGTATTAGTTTCCCCAAGAGAGTTTAGAACGGGCTCTAGAAACAGTAACAGGAGAGTAACAGCTTTCGCTGTTACTGTGCTGCGCGCTCCGCGAAGGCCCGCCGTTTTTTGTGTACAGCTTGGCAATATTCGACAAATTGTAAATGTGGTTATCGAGTGGATCGCAGTCCACAAAATGATACATCCACAACGCTCGCTTGTCACCAAAAGAGTGGAGAAATTTCGCCATCTGTGGAACACCCGCGCGGGCTCAAGCGACGAGCCACACGTTTTCTGCCTGGAGCAATATGGCGGTCGTCGGCTTCAGTGGCGGCGCGCCGGCTCCACTCCGGAAGTGTTTTTTCAACCTCCTTGGTCACGTTACGCTGGTGAGAGAATTCACAGGGTTATTCGGAACGTTCCGAAAGTGCCTGCTCTCATGTATACCCATGAAATTGTTTGAAGTGCCAGTACGTTAACAAGCCATAAAGAAATGTTGGATATTTAAACAGTACCTTACTTCCTAATTTAGGTGTTAACGTCCATGACACGGCTGGGTCGCGTGTGCGACAAATCATTAACTTTTAGTGCGGAGCACTTTAGGGGACCGGGCTGTCGTATGCTATCGTCTCATGTCGTTTCTTGCCGTCACTAAGGCAAAACCATGTATAGCATAGCTGTGTACAGCGTAATCATGCATATGCGCGGAAAAAAAGGAAAGGGTGAGGAGAGTGGTGGGAGGGCAAGCAGGAAGGGAAAGTGTAAATCACAACATAGCCGTGTGTGGCATCACGCAGGCAAAACCATGTACAGGACATCCAGGTATAGCACAGCCAGGTAAAGTATAGTATCGCAAGGAAGTGAGGAAGGGATACAAAAGGGAGAAGGCAGGGAGGTTAGCCAGACAGCAGTCCGGTTGGCTACCCTACGCCTGGGGAAATTGAAAGCGGAATGGAAAGATGAGAGAGACAGAGAGAGAGAGAGGAGCGAAAAAAAAAGGAAATGATTCATAAATGCAAAGACGCGGGAAAGGCAAGTAAGGGTGAGGAGAGGAGAACCGAGGAGGGGAGAAGATAGAGCACAGCATAGCCATGTGTAGTCTAGTGTAGCAAGGGACGGGAAAGGGAAGTGAAGGTGAGGAGGAGAGATTTGACGGGAGGAAGAAAAAAAGGGGGAGGGTAAAGCGTAGCATAGTTATGTATAAGTAGTATAGTGAGAGAGCGGGAAAAAGAAATGAGGGTGAAGAGGAGGGATTGAGGGTGAGGGGGAGATATGTGGGGCGAGGAGCAGAGCAAGCCATCTATATTATAGTACAGTAGGAGATGGGAAAGAGTGAAGATAGGTCTGAAGGTTAGGAGAATGGAAAGGAGAAACGGGAGGTGAAAGCACGGCACAGCTGTGAATAGTATAGCACAGCAAGAGGGAGGAAAAGAGAATTGAGGGTCAGTAGGAGGGAAACGAGGAGCAGAGAGGGCACCACTGCAACACACATAAAGGTTTCCTTTCCCGCCATGGACGCCGAGGATGCTGTAGGTTTGGAACGCCAGGGGGCGCTTGGCCGCGAGAGTCACTGAATGCAGGCGAGTCACTGCTCCGCACTTCCTACTGCTTTGACGCTGAGTGCAACTGCATATTTTTATTCACCTCGGGAGAAGGGGATCCTGTTGTTTTTCCAAACTTTCGTCTCCTCGTAGCGAGTGCTCAAAGGGTGCTAGGGAACTTACTCGGCAAAGTTACGACGGGCCTTTCAAATTTTGTTTGGAGCAGCTGGGTTTGTCGCATTATTTTGAATCCATGAATATGCACGCAAAGAAGATGACTTCAAAAAGAAATACATAAATATCTACGTAATCGGCGCTGCAAGCCTCAGCCGCCCGATTAGTTGCTTCGCTGCTTTGCAAAAAGCACTGATGAAAAGATTATTAATGCGCCTGGCCAAACAGCGTTTGCACTGAAAACTAGGATGATTTGCATAAACAACACAAAACAAGTAAAATGCATGAGGAGTCGGGCGTACATTGACAATTACGCAAATTAGCTGATAGCGCATGTTTCAAAGGGGAAGCAGTCGATTTTCTTCGCATGCTGAAGATCCCACCGAACGACGCGGCAAATACGCTGTGCTTGGGAGATGCGCTAGTTCTTTGATGCCATTACAACGCATAAGTAGGCTTAAAACTGTCGAGCATCAAAGCGATGCTTGATGGCATAGCAAGTTGTATACGTATATGAGCGCCATCCAATGCATGCTGCGCGATGCGCTATAGCATAATATATAGCGCGTTTTGCGTAACCAGAACCAAAGATTTAAAAAAAATGCTTAGCCGCAACTGAATAAAACCAACGACATATGGTTTGCCATCATGTGACTTTCGTTACAGCATTATTATAATTATTCCTCATTGCGTATTCTTCGTCATGAAAACAGGGGCGCTATGCAGGATGGCCCGAGCTTCTCGAGAACACGACTTTGCTCCGAGCTCGCGCTACGGCGGTTCTGACAGGAAGACAAAGCGGAGTTCGCGATACCAGGGTTGATAAAACCGGCTACAAGGACGAGCATGGCGTAACAAACGCATGTGCGGCGTTTTCGGCGGTTTTCAAAGGAATACCGCGTGCGAACGCGCCAGCGCCACCACTCAGTCAACATTTCAACAATGCAGAGAAGTCAGCGTGTTTGTCGCACTATCTTTTTGCCAACTGAACATCGCGCCTCCCACAGGCGTGTTCGTGGGCATTTGTCCTCTTGCGGGCCAGTTCTTTTATTCCACCTGCAGCGTGGAAATTTCCACTCTCGAAGGCAACAAGGGCGCACACGCACCACTGTGGTTCAGCTCCTTTGGCTTCTGTCGAATATTACAGATAAATAAATGGACAGGTTACTGCTACTTACATTACACGTGCGAAGATTTTTCTGCAGTAACTGCATAAACAAGTAAACAGCAACATTTCTCGCCGCAAATGCCACCAGGCGCGCCTGCTTCATGGCTGTGAGTGGTGAATCATGAACGCGGTGAAATTTAATCCGTTACATAGTAGTCACGTGATGATATAACCTTTAGTTCTTCGTGCGTGTGTGCATAGTCTGTGCGATCAAGCTCATAGATGAACCGCCCTGCTCACTGGCGTTGCGGCGTGAGCACTGCTCCTCGGCAAGAGCAAACGCGGTGGGCGGACCCGATCTTCGCATTGGGCGTCTGTCAATCAAGCTGATTGTCGCGCGAACTCGGGTACAAACTCGTTGATTCTGAGAAGGCCCCAGTTCAACTCGGGACTGCCGTAGTGCCTGCGTTACTGTCAAGCGTTTCATGCGGTAGACGCTAAGCAACAGCTTCTTTGCATATACAAATTTTTGTCAACTTGCACTACTCGTGAAAAAGGCTGGAGCCATCGGAAGAGCTTGTGATCACCTAGCTTATTGCAGCTTTTTACGGGGCTTGTCTACTCAGTCTCCTCGGTCTGCTGCGGAGTGAAGACCGCGTCAGTTCAGTCTCAATTTTGATGAGCCAGGTCTTAATATACATGATATTGAATGCTCTGTCTTAATTTGTAATGGTTTAATTAACACGACATCAATTAAACGAGGTTTATTTGCGAGGTGTAGTTGATATGAAACTAATTTATATAATCGTAATTATCACGATCCTAATTAGCATGATATTTGTGAGAAAGGTCCTTATTAGCTTGGTTTTAATTATAGTGCTCCTAATTAGCGTAGTTTTAAGTAGCATGGTCCTCATTAGCATTGTCGTAGTAATATGCGGCCTAATTAGCTCGGTCTTGGCGTGATTTCGCTTAATTAGTTTGGTCATAACATGTGCTGACTTAATTGGCAAGGTGTTCCGCCCAGCCAATTAGCTAATCATCCGGGTGCACGTGCTCGGGGAGCGAGCAGACGATGAAGAAGAGGGCGAAGAGGGTGCGCGCCAGCCGAGCAGCGCGCTACAATGTACAGGTCGACCATGGTGATTATACACGTGGCCTCGGCGATTAGCTCAGGCCGCGGTGTTGTAAAGAAGGCGCTCAGCCGGAACTAATCTCATTGCTGATTATTGTAAAGGATACTTAGTGCGGACTATAAACGCTTGAAAACGAATTTAAACAGCCCGTACCTCTACAAATACCGTTAGTAAATGTTTCTGACACTTTTCTTGCCTGGGTGCACTTCTGCACTCAGTGGAACGACAAATAAATGAAACAAGATGCCGCTGGTTAGCACTGTTAGCTCGTTCAAAAAGGGCGTTACCAGAGCTCGGAATGATTCCGACTTTCGCCAAACTCGGGTCATCCTGCATAGCACCCCAGCAAATGCTTTCCTTGTCACCATACGGCATAACTGAATGGCATCATGCTTTTCACGCGTCAGTCATGATTTTACATGTTGGCAATTGAGAGTAGCCAGACGGTTTCTTCTATTTGAAAGTATCGTTTCCTGTAATCTAGAGTCACCAAATAAGAGGAAACGCTGACTTTTCATCATGTGACCACAGTTGAAACAACAATCGAAAGGGAAGCGGAGGAATCTGCTTTATGATGTATTGTTGTAAAAGTGCGCTGGTAACCCATATACTGAATGGTGCGCTTTATTTCATTGAATAAGTCACAAAGTATGCTATCAGCGTGAAGTCACAATTACGTAGATAGACAAAGGCGCAACATCAGTGCCAGTTCGCGCTCTCAGGGTAATATGCATTCATACCGATTCGTCGAATTAGCTACTGTTCTATCAACGACCTACCGTTCTATCAACGACCATAGGTGTATGCGTTGACATCATGGAGTCCACCGCACTTCGCAGCAGCCATAACCTCAAAGCTGCAGCGTAAAATCTACACTTAATAGCAATGCAGTGGATGTTGTGAATGAAACAAAGAAATGGTGTATTTAGCATCATTCGAATACCTCTTGTAACGCAAATACATGCACGTAAGGGGTACACATCAGTCAACACTCTGTAACCCCTTCATGGTGCCCAGCATTTATAATGCGATGTCATTACTGCACTGTCGCTAAAACGAATGAACGGCAATTGTGCAATTAAATGCTCCGTAAACAACTTCTGGGTGTTCTTGTGGTCGCCAAATGCGCTGTCTTTTTTTTAGCTGCGTTGGCATTTTCTGCTACGTACAGCGTGCACTTAAAAGCCTTTTCCGTCCTCCGAGTCGGGGCTCAGAGGATTTCCCAAGACTGATCCTATACTGCAGACAAAAGAGCGACCTACGGAAAGCCTGCCAAAAGCATCTTTTACGCTCGGTCCGTAGAAATGACGTTGAGAGGGCGAATAAGTCTGCTACCTCAACCTCTTCGTTGCAATGCCACTGATATTCTAATACTACTCCAATATGTACATGTAGCTGCTCCACTTCACGTTTGTTTTATGTGATAGACGCAGTCACTGAGTCCTTGAAGACCGATTTCTTTATTTCAGTTGACGAAGTAGTTAGCGGTGGCAAAAAAACTTTTTTTTAATTCGTTTCGATTAGCTTAAACGGTGATCTCCAAGAAGTGATTTGACATGTTATTATTATTATTTTATTTTGGAAGCATGCAATGCGTAGCTCCAAGAGCCATTTCCACTTCGCTGTCTTTTCATTGTTCTGAGGAACGTTAGTAACGAACGTAAAGTGACTCCGTTTAATATGAAATCTTGTCTGCCTCATCAAATTTTGTTGTGTGTTGAAATAGTTAATGTCGAAATTCGGTGAACCTTGCAACCACCGCGGAAGGAAAAAAACTGAGGAACTGCCCAGGCTGCGCACTCGGGGAAAGTGTGTAGGAAGTGATGTCTTAGTGCCCGTATGCAC